>NW_008620872.1:2771-6891 GCF_000691845.1 Merops nubicus | reverse complement strand
AAAAGTATCCAGAGGAGCAGAATGACCCTTCAGAGCAATGGAGGGAGGAGGGTGCCGGCTGCAGCCAACACCACGTGCTGCACAGAGACCCTGACGGCAGCAGGGATGGAGTAGCCTTTTCCTGAGTGAGACAAACCAGGATTACTCCAGGCTTGGAGCTTCGGCCACCGACGTGCTGCCAGCAGCCACCTGCTCTCCAAAACGCCCTCTAAGAAGGGCCAGGGAGGGCACAGTGAGGACCAGGCTGGCCCTGCTTACAGGGGTCAAACCGCAGCTCGTGGCCCAGTGGCCCCAAATCCAGTCCCTGCTGGGCAGCAACTGGTTTCCAGCAGGAGACAGGGGCACCCTGCTCCCCAGGGTAGCCCCGGTTCTTCCCCTCCCAGGAGGCTGAGAATCCCATTCCCATGGAGCACACGGCTTTCCTCGTGCTGGCTCCTGGGAATCCGGGTGGCTGCTGGCCATGGCCACGGTGAAGTCATGCAATATGGATGGTGGAACAGATCGTGCTCCTGATTGCAGCCAGGTCAGCCCAGAGCAGTTTCCCTGCAGCCACTGGAACGCCCAGATTTGCATCCACGGGAGATTTTGGCTGGGTGCCCTCCCCAGTCCCCCGTGTGTGGCTGAACAGGGAGGGCAGCAGCATGGGTGGCAACCTCCAGCATCTGCAACGGGGTCAGCAGATCCCAGATCCCTGCTCCACTGCGGGTCTCGGGCAACAAATAAACAACCCTGGGACATCCAAAGATCCTTTTGCCTCCCGAAGCAGCCTCGGCTACCAGGAACCCAGCAGATCACAAGGCACACGTCTGCTCCTTGGCTCTCTGTCTGGATTTTGGAGCTGAGCCGAGCACCCCACCTTTGAGGACGCCAGCCCTGACCCTGCTGACGTTCCCCACTGATTTACTGCCACGTGGACTCTCCCCAGGGATGCTGGTTCCTGTAACCACGGTGCTGCCATTAACTCAGGCTTGAAAAACCAGCATGAAGCAGCATGAAGCTACTTATAGCCCCAGCGGGCACTTGGCAAAAGCCCTGGGTTTTAGAAAAACAGCAACGTTTGAGACACGACCTCCAGGAGCTGCAGATTTCATGGGCTCCTCCCAAAACTGCCCAAAATTAAAGTCCCAAGGTCCAAATCCCTAAGGGCCTAATTCTGATCGCACCTGTAACGTGGGCAAGGGCTCAGCAAATAGATCCTGTGTCACTAAACACCACCAGTAAGCCCCTTAATCCTTCTGTTATCCATTCATGATGGAAATTTCAATCCTTTTTGGGTTTTCCTAGGAAATATATAATAAATCTATGGTGGCAAATTGCTACTTCAGGAAATAGTGATTTCAATTTTATTCTATTTATAGGGTTTCTATGGAAACAGAGACAGCTTTAGATAAGTAATAACCATAAATCCACAGGTCTCTACCACCGAGGGCATGGCATACCCTCGGATGCACAGTTGGCCCTTTAGAAGGTCCAAGTGACAAGAATCAACCAACTCCCTTCCTTGGGGCTAATAAAAACAAAATAAAAGCAAGGCCAGCAATAAAGGAGAGGACGTTTTTCCAGCAGCAGTGTGGAGGTGGAAACCAGCTGCCCTCAGGGGGTTCTTGGCCCAACAGCTCCATCTGATACAAATTCACCTTTTAAAAGGAACTCTCCCCAAGCCCTTTCCAAGTTTTCCTGGAAGAACTTTTCCTGGGAGGGATCCCAGTGGGATGGTAAGAGATCTGCATGGGAAAAATGGGGAGGGGAGCAAAAAGAGGGATCCCAGCCCTGCTGTCCTGGGCTTGAACCTCACCAGATCGACAGCTTGTCAAGCCAAGGGCTTGTCTACATTAAAGAGTTGTCAGGAGTGGTCCACACGGACGAGGCATTCTGCCAGCGGTTCTTGCAGAGAATTTGTTGATGTAAAATCTCTGTTTTCTTATGTTACTCTGGGATTTTATTGCCCTTCCAAAGCAGAGGCACTTTTCTGGCACAAAACTCCTCGTGGCTCAGAACAGAGCATCTGCACGGGCTATTTTGGAACAGCCGTTGCCTAATAACTGATGCAATGGATACAGAGATCAATTTCTCAGCGTAGGCAGCCGTAAACCACTGAGATTAATACAAAAATATCTTTATTTCTTTTGTCTTTTTCATTAACGCAGCCAACCGGGACCTCTGGCTCGGCAGAGGGGAGATGTTTCCATGGACTACAAAGGAGCAGCTCCTGCTTCACATCCCCTGCAAGCAGCTCAGTCCTGGTGGGGTCAAGCCCATGGCACAAGGTTTGGACGGATAGAAACCAATCACTACAATGAGAAGCCTGGAGGGGGCTGCACCAACCCCCTTGGTACCCATCCCACCGCCCTGCCTGCACTGAGGGCACAGTCCCAGCCTGGCAGGGACACCACAGGGACAAGACACATCTGGCCAAGAGCCAAAACTCCTCATTTTGACCCAAACCGACATGCTGGGGGATTGGAGCATCTCTGTGAGGAGGAAAGGAGAGAAGCCTCAGAGGGGATCTGATCAATGCTGAGTAAGAGTTAAAGGGCCCCTCGCAGGCAAGAGGCTGGGGCCAGACTCTGCTCAGTGGTGCCCAGGGACAGGACAAGGGGCAACAGGCACCAACTGGAACCCAGGAGGTGCCACCTGAGCAGGAGGAGAAACTTCTTTGGTGGGAGGGTGGCCGAGCCTGGAGCAGCTGCCCAGAGAGGCTGTGGAGTCTCCTGCTCTGGAGAGATCCCAAACCCTCCTGGCTGTGACCCTGGGCACCCTGCTGGGGGTGAGCTGCTGGAGCAGGGGGGTTGGATGAGACGATCCCCAGAGGTCCCTTCCCACCCCCACCATGCTGGGATTGATTCTGTGATGTTTTGCAGGAAGACAAGTGACTTGGATGCCTGTTTTGGGTGGGATGCTGATCTTTGGCAACATCCTGGGGGAGATCCTGGTGCTGCCCTTGCCCTCTGTGGCAGGGATGTGCATCCCCCAGCCCACTTGGGCCATGCTGGGCTCCCCAGGGCTGATGTCCCTGCTGCTGCCAAGCGGCCACACAGCCCAAACCCTCCCAGTTTCTCACTAAATGGTTCCAGCTCTGCCCCGACATCCAAACCCCTTACTCAGCTTTCAGACACGCAAGGAGAGGATCTTGTTGCTGTGACCTTACAGCCCAGCCACATGCTGTGGCGAAGTCCTGCTCAATTATTATTATTATTATTAATTATTTATATCCCTGGCCTGCCCAGAGGCTCCAGCCAAGACTCTGCAGCCCTTTGGAGGCACTGGACAGACACAGTGGAAGACTGTCCCACCCCATCCCATCCCATCCAATACTATCTCATCCCATCCCACAGCACTCTACATTTCAAGGCCCAGGAGGACCCATTCCCCACTGGGCAGAGATGGGAAGGCTGTGCCACCGAGCAGCTCACAGCCCTGCAAACATCAGCAGGACCCCAGGACATCCTGCTGGCCCCCACGTGGGGTTTCTAGTCCTGCTGCTTTCTCCAGCTGATCCTCCTACTGGTCCCCAGCAAGGTGGTCCTACCACCACCCAGCACTCACTGCAGGTAGCCAGAGTTGTCCCTGCAGGGTGGTAGCCAGCCCTGTTGCCCCTTGCAGCCCTATCTCACGCCAGCATCCCAAGCCCTTGTTCTGCTGCTCCTCCCGCTGCCACAAACGCCAAGGAAAATGTATAGATGTTCTAAAATGGAAAATAAAGCACTCCCCCACACATGCTTCTCCTCCTGGGGACAGGATGAGAGAACAAACATGTGACAACGTTAGTCATGTTGTTTCAAGCACTCCCAAAACGCTGTAGTGACACGCAGCTCCTTCAGCTCTCTGGAATAACATCTGTGGGGCCAGCTCTGACTGCCCAGGGGTGGCTCTGACTGGGGGGGCTGCAGCCCCCCATGAGCTCCCCACCTCGGGTGGCATTTGCTGGGTGAGATCTCTGCTCCTGGTGCTGAGAGGAGCCAGCTATGGTCCCGAGGGAACAGCACAGCGAGTGGCAGCCCACCACTGCCTCTCCCATGGCTGTCACCTCTGCATCTCCTGAATTGGCTGTGGGGATGCTGGGCGTTGAAATTCAGTGGGAAGCGAGGATGGGACACTGGGGGGGCTCAGATCTGGGGGG
>NW_008620872.1:0-2691 GCF_000691845.1 Merops nubicus | reverse complement strand
CCTCAGCTCTTGCCCCTCCTCCGTGCCTGACACCAACCCCCGGGGAGACGATGGAGCCTGGGTGGGGCTGAGCCCCTCTCCCTGGGGGAGGTCCCAGCGTGCAGCTCCACACCGCTGAGAGCGGGGACCCCCCGGGGTCCCTGCCAGCAGCCCCAGAGCTTTTGATGCGCGGTGCCCCGGGGAGATGATGGATGGGGCTGCTCCGGGGACCGCGCTGCCCCTGCCGGAGCTGCCTGACAGCAGCTCCATCCCCCAGCCACGGGGGAGCCGGCTCACCTTGGCCGTGTCCTTTCAACACCAAAACACGCCTGGAAAATGGTTTGTGCAGGGGATTCGAGAGAAATGTACCTGAGGGTTTGGAATAGGGGCTGGTGATCTCTCCGGTGAGGACACGTGTGCCCTGCATTGAGCAGCCTGCACGGGCACCACCACGGAGGGGCCTCTGAGAGCATCAGGGGGTCTCCACCCCCAGACCCATCCCCTCGTAGTGAGGGACCTTGGAAAAACTTAAATGGGTTTGACTTGTTATGGGGTTAATGCTTCACCCCATCCCATCCAGCCTCCTCCATCCCGACCCCACTGCTCAGGGCAGGACCTGTGCTGGGGACATGTCCTGTGGTGGGACCACCCCTTGTCCTTCATCTCTCTCCTCCCCAGGGGATGTTTCCCAGCTCCAGGAGAGGTTTCCCAGCCCCAGGAGAGGTTTCCCAGCCCCAGGAGAGGTTTCTCAGCTCCAGGAGAGTCTCCCCAGCTCCAGGAGAGTCCCCCCCAGCCCCAGGAAGCCCAGGGGAAGCTTTTTGTCCATGGATGCAGGACTTGGATCAGGCCCTGGGAAAAGGTGATGCCTGTGACTCTGAACTTCTGCTGATCTTGGCTTTCAGGTTCAAAGGAGGAAAAGGTGGGAGCCACGAAGACCAAGATCATGAAACTGGAGATGGAAAT
The DNA here is from genome assembly GCF_000691845.1 of Merops nubicus. Classification (NCBI taxonomy): domain Eukaryota; kingdom Metazoa; phylum Chordata; class Aves; order Coraciiformes; family Meropidae; genus Merops; species Merops nubicus. The sequence continues at coordinate 1,749 of NW_008620872.1, read as the reverse complement.
GACGTCAGGCTTCAACTTTCAGCCCTTGGCCAGGTCAGCCCATTTGGGAAAATAGGGACCCAGGGAAAACACTTGGCTCAGAGATGCTCCAGGAAAATGGGAGTGGGATCAAGCGGTGAATGCCTGGGTGGTGGGACACCCTGGACAACTCAGCAGCTGTAAGAGGCTGGATGTCTCCTCCTGCAGTGTTTTGTATGGAACCAGTAACTCTGCTGCAGAGCGCAGAAATCCCTGCCACCCAACATATTTTTGAGCAGAACTATGTGTCATGCATCTGCTTTGCTCCTTGCCAGAACTTATGTTTTTTCTCTTCTCCCCTAATGGAGCCTTCACACTCAGCAAAGGAGCTGAAGTCAGGGCTGGGGAGCAGAGAGCTGCCGTGGATCTGCTGGGGTTAGTGGGTGGAGGTGACACAAGACAGACTCTTGTTTCCAGGTTGCCAGCTCAAATCCATCTTTGTCTGGCAGCAACCAAAAGTTTACATCTGATGTCTGTTCATTGTCCACGGGGAGATGAATCCAGGGACAGCAGAGGGGCCAAGGAGCAGCTTGTTTGAACCCACCTCACCGTGGTGAGGGCATCTCCAGAGGGTCTTTGGGGCAGGAAAACTTTCAGGTTATATTAATGATGCCACTAATTGTAGCAACAGGAGGGGAAGTGTCTGAATGGGTGGTGGCTGTGGCGGGGCCAGGCAGAGTGCCCAGCTCTGCCACGGAAGCTGTGGGCAGCACTGAGAAGCAATTTTTCATCTGTTCTGCCTGGCAAAGCACGTTTGAGGATTCAGTCCATGTGGGCAATTAATTGCTGAGCTGCAAACAGGTTGAAGGGAAGCATCGTGAAGCAAACCTGCATTTGGGTATCATGCTCCCATCGATAAAACCAATCGATGGGTGTCTGGCCACTGCTGTTGCTGTGAGCTGGACCTGGCTGCAGACCAGGCTGAGCTCCAGCTCAGAGCTGGACACACCGACCAAGGAACGCTTGGCTTGGTGGCCATCCCCGTTGGAAGCTGCAGATCCTTTTGTCCCACACTTCCACCCTTTTCTGACTCACTCAAGGGCCCCAGGTGGGATGGAGAGAGGCTGGGGGATGATGAGGATGAGAAGCACCAAGCTGAGCCTCCCCAAGGTAAGGGTGTCCCATCCCACCAAGCCTTGCATGGGCCTGAGCACCACATCCCCACGGGTGTGCCTTCCCCCAACATGGGACTCTCCCCTCCAGCTGTTTTTAGGGCAGCAGCAGTTTTTAAGCCAAACCAGCCTCAGGAGCGGGAGCTGCTGCTGGGACATCGAGGAGAAGCCACCGTGTGTCACAGCAAACAGCATCCTGCAACCTCAGAGCTCTGGGGCTTAACACAGCCGAGTTCTGCCACAGGCACAGGGGCTTTAGCTCCCAGCTGCCGTGCTGGAAGGGATGCACCCAGGCACAGCAGCAGCCTGGCACTCCTGGCCGTGCTCCCCAGCTCCTGCATGACCTTCACCGTGCCCGTAAGACCTTCTAGGCCAAGCAGCAGGCTGGGGTGCTCCACAAGAAGGATCTCCATCCCGGATGCCAGGCTGCCCGGGGTGCCCAGGGCCATTTTGTACTTTTTGCCAGGACCGCCCCCCCCGCCTCTGACACAGCCACCCCGTGCCCACGGGCACCCTGTGCCCACGACCACCCCGTGCTGCATCACGGGGGGACCCTGAGGGTACCTGCAGGGAATTCATCTCTGCCACGTAACTCCCCCGCCCCCGCACCCACCCCGGC
>NW_008620871.1:29086-67996 GCF_000691845.1 Merops nubicus | reverse complement strand
GAGCTGTCTTGGCTTAGGGATTCTCTGCACTTGATGCAACATCCTGCAAAAAAACACCCAAAGAAAATTTTCTCTACTCCAGTGGGATATTTTGTGCCATCAGTTGAAAACTGGAACCATCCAGGACTGGGACCAAGCCTTGTGAAGTGATATTCCTCATGACAGAACCCTTTATCACTCTAGACATCTGAAAATGATTGCAGTGGGGGCTGAGGAGGAATTAACACTCATTAAATCTCGCCTTGTGAACACAAGAGGCCAGATGAGACACTTTGCCAAGGTCTCTCCAGTGCTTGCTGGAACACAATGGCTCTTTGGGCTCTTTGGAATGAGGCATGTCACATTCTGCACATAAAAAAGAATGCACAAGCCCTCCACGTGACCATACCAAGCCTCTGAAGGTTTCTTTGGCTCTGGGGTTGCTTAGCTCAGATCCATCAGTGGGACAGAGCTCTTCCTTCTTCAGCTGGTGTGGAAATGCTGACTGGCTCCATGGAAGAGTTATTGGGGGGGATTTGCAGAAGGGCCTGAAGTGACTTATGAACATAAGCCCCATTGAAAGTCAAATCCGACTTTCCATAAATATCAACCATATTTCTTCTGGTAAAATGCTTCTGGCTCAAGGGCCTCCTGCCAAAAACAACCTGTCTCTGTTTCTAGACAACTTCACCCTGAATTTTTTCATGCATGCAGCTTCCCCGTGGAGCAGAGAGTCAGGGGCCAGGAAATGAGTGGGACAAAAGGAGTGGAGGAAGCTCTGCTGGCTGCAGATCCAACCTGGGAGACAAGACCCTGTGTGGCTGTGGCTGAATTGGGAGGGCTCCAGCCAGGAAATTGCTGGAGTGAGAACCCCCCATCCTTTTTTTTCTCCACACTGACAGATGTCCCTCTCCAGCAACATGTCTAGGGACAAGTTGGAGGTGACAGAAGCTGCCAGTTGGGGATGATGGCTGTTGCTCTCACTGGTTTCCATCATCTGTTGCCCAGAAGATAGGATAGCTGCTGGGGCACTGTTGGCAGCAAGAGGTTGTGGACATGAAGCCTGCAGCTGGAGAACACAAGAGGAGGCAGAAGTCCTCTGTCCCTCTTCCTCTCCTCTTGCCCCCACCTGTATTGTTCAGATCTAGCAGCTAATTCTTCCCTTTCCACACGTGGCTGGTTCACCATGTCACTGACCACTGTGCCAGGAGAATTCCAGAGTGATCTGAATGCCCAAACAACCCATCAATTCACCTGCTTCTGTTACAAACTCAGAACAAGCAGGATGGGGAGAGATTTCTAAAGGCAAAGTGTTATTGCCAGGGTCCTTTCTGCGTGTCCAGGGTCTCACCAGCATGAGAACTTCAGCATGGCCACCTCTGGGTCCTCACACCTTGGGCAGGGAGGTATTTGCTGTGGTGTTGTTGGACCTCCCATCTTTAAAACAGAAAGGCATCACCTCTGAAGCACCTTTAACAGCACTTCAGGTGGAATTCCTCCAATACTGAGACTCTACAAATGGTTTCTTGCTTAAAAAATTAGAGGTCCACAGCCTGAAATGGAGGTATAGTGACAGCAAGAGACTTTTTAAAGGTTATTTTTGGAACCACCCTATCTCATTCTTTCCTGGAGCCCTGGCCAGGTCGATGACACTAAGGAATGACTATTGGTACCAGGATCTCACCCTTCTTCCTCTCAGGGAGCTTGGGTCTTACCCCCATAACCTGGTGGCCCTCAAGCTGGTCCTCATGCTCTTTTTTTAATGTATAATTGAATGTTTCAGGCTGGATCCACAGCCATGAAGCTCTCTGCTGGCTGTCCCTGACCACAGAACATCATGTTGGATGTACAGCTGGCAGTGAGCAGTTGCTACAACCATTGAGTGTCTGTAAATGTTTTAGACACTGCTAAAATTCACCCACCTGTAGCATTGGCTAGCACCAAAACACATCTTCAAGGAACTTACCAACAGTGACCAGTTAATAGTAGCTGAAGATATAAAAGCCACATTATCAACTTTAGTAAAGAAAATAAGCTCACAAAAAGTAATTCTCAACAGTTTTTTCCAGTTTCATGCCATGCCTCTTGGATCCAAACATCCTGGTGCTGTTTGCTGTGTTGTTAACTGGTGGAATCATGCACCTTCTGTCTTTGTGAGGCAACTTTCACTGCCAAGAGCCCACGTGGGTCTTCCAAATTGCCATGAGAGGACTACCTCTGGGGCAACACAGCCTCTAGTCACATAGAATGATATTGTCATTAACAGGCAGCCCAGCAGCCAAACTCCTCCCTCCCCAACCACATCACACCCCAGAGACCCAAAGTGCCAGCCAGCCAGAGGAGGAACAAGTCCATGCACTCACCCACCACAGGGGACATGGAGAAGGGAGCAGCCAGGTGAGGATCCAGGCCATAGGAGATGGGAGCAGCCAGGGATAGAGCAGGGACTCAGAGACAGCTTCATGTGCTGGTCCTGCCATCCTGGGAACTCCACTGGCCATGAAGAGACAGGGAGACCTTCCAACAGCCAGAACCCAACTGCCAGCAGAGTCAGTCTTGCCCCACCTCCAAGTTAATGCTGAAGGTGGGGGCACCTGGTGGTGATCTCCTCATGGTGATCTCCTCATCAGTCCCCACCCCAGGCTGGCCACACCCTGGGTGAAAACCAATCAGGAGGGGCTTTGTTACCTGGTTGTGGGCACCACCCACATGCCAACCCTCAGTCAGGGCTGGGGGTTCAACCCCAGCACTTCATTCCCAGACCTCCACCTTGCAGAAGGAGCAGCTCTGCTGTGTCCAAGCCACTACAGGTGGTGTGACCCTGTACGTGCAGCTCTTCTCCTGATGCTTTAACACAGAACATCACCTTATAAACCTTATACATTCACCAACCAACCCTAAACCTTCCCCAGGTATTAGGGACACCTCACTACCAACATCTGACCACTGCAGAGCATCCTCACCCCTTTTTCTTTAGCTCTAGAGTGTCTGTTTTGCATTGGTCAGTGCCATACATTACAGGGCAGGGCTGAGGAGCCTCTGTGGAGTTTTTAGTATAACTCAAGCAGGGGTTGATCTTATTTCTAGTCCAGTGTTTGAGGAGAGAGACCATGCAATAGAACCAAACCTGCTCCACCTGCAATGGATGACGTGGGTCTCTTTATCCAGATATTTATCCAGTTTTAGTTCATTGTAATTGTTTATTGTATTTGGAAGCCTCATCAAGGCCACGTTCTGTTCAATGATTGTTTTTCAGAGATACTGTGAACGTTGGTTTCTAAATGATAGGGAAGACCCAGCAGGAAGCTGCTGCCGTGCTGCTTCCACGTAGGCAAATCCTTCCAGGAATTTATTTTTCCTTTCTTTTATTTCGAATTTCATCTGCTAATTCAGTCGATTTTTCCAACTCAGCATCATCTGGAGCAGGCTAGATGCTGTAGTTTCATTTTCTTAGAATCAGGGCGTGAGAACAGCAGCAGTGTGGCCAGTTGAAGGGTTTGTTAGGGAACTTGTTAGCATGTTGTTCCTTCACTGAGCTGCTGTTAGTGCTGTGCTATATCCTTTGTGCCTCTATAAACTAGGAAAAAGGGGGAAAAAATCTCCCTATTTTTTATTGCTTTGGAACAAAACATGTCAGTTTTGTGAGTGAAAACAAAGTGGCCCATAATGACTATGATGTCAAGTGGAAACTGCAAATCAGAACTGACAACTGAGCGTCTGAAAATCTGATGTTGCAGTTTTTCCCTTTTCTTCAAGACCTTTGAAGAAATCTTTGGGGGCTGGCAACACCTGAAAGTGCTGGGGTGAAAGTGGCACGAAGAGATCTGATCAAAGCCACTGTCACAGCAGCCAGGAAAATCACAGCGTGGCTGATTTAAACCAAGGTAAGCATAAACCTGAGCTGCCTGCTGGAGAGGACTCCACTGGAACTAGTTTTAGCTGTCATGAGGCTCAAGGAGCTGGTTTGGGAAGGTGGAGATTTGGATCTGAAGTGAACCCTCACCAACAGGCATTTAAATACGTTGGAGATTTGGAGTCTTGCAATGTTATGATGTTATTTATATGAAGAAAACTCCCTTTAAATTATGCAGTCTGATGTCAGGGTGAAGTTAAATTGCATACAAAATAATAAATTTCATTATCAGTTCAAAAAATCACCCTGTGTTTTAAAGAGCTGTTCATAGGCATCTAGCAATGTAGGTTAAAACAGAAGAAAAAAAAACCCTCCAACTTTTTAGCAAGGTACAAAATAATGTGTTTAGCTTCAGGCATTCTTTAAACTGCCTCTTTTCTAGGAAGGGAACGCAGATGTGTGAGCTCCCAGATTTAGTTCCAAGCCAATACTCTTAATTAACTTCAAATTGTTTAAATATATAACACCTTAGTGCAGGGAAGGAGCATCCTGGGGGTGCCCTGTGCTGCATTCCAGCTTCAGTTGCTCCCAAGGTCCACCCCCAGCACCCCAAACTACTCTAAGGGGCCAAGTTTGGCAAATTATATGAGTGTGTGTCTGTTCTTTCAACACACAGAGTAAAACCAGAGGGGTCTTCGTGCTGGGAGGGATGCCTGGGCTAGGAAACGTGGCCATTGCTCAAAGCTAGAAGAGTATTTTTGGCCACTGCTTTCAACTGACCCTAGCAATGTCTGGGCAAAGGAAAATGGGACTCAGGAAAGACATGGGAGCTCTGGGAGATGGAGACTGGTTGTAGGCTGTAGGACTTGGAGTGAAGAGTAGGCAAGTAGCAATAGACTGCAGCAAACAGCACCTAGAGCTGGCAGCTGAGCTGGCAGGTAAAGGAGAGTGTGGAGCTACTCATGGTATGGTTGGTGTCCTCCTTAGGCAGCTGCTGAGGCTGCAGATTGGGTTCATGGGCGTGTAAGTGAGAGATCTTCCCCCTAATAACTTCAGGAATGACTTCAGGAGGGTTGCCTAGAGCTAAAAGTACTTTAAAGGAGTGGATAATCAAGTCTACAGTGTCACCCCCCCAGTTTCTGGGCTACGTGGAAGGCTGTGTCCTGAGGATGGATCTCTACTGAGTGCCACACTGTGAGGAGATCCCCAGGCAAGCAGCTGGAGAGCAAGATCTGGACGGCTGTGTCACTGTGGTGTGATGCTATTAATTAGTCCTGAGTTAATTAGCCCTTGTGAGAGGCAGTGCTAACCTGGTTGTGTTACTTTGGGGACCCTACATGTTGTCTCTGCTGTGCCACACCCAGAGGAGACACCATCCCCCTCTGAGCCAGCGTGGGGTCTGCTGCACCCTGCTCTCCTCTGGGCCGTTGGATTTGGGTGAGAAGGATGGTCTGGGCTGCTCAGGAGTGACCTTCTTCACTTATTGAGCAGCAGTGAGGAAGACCACGGAGGTGAAAGGAAAAGGCCACGGCAGAGGTGTGCAGAGTAGGCTTGAGGAGCAAGGGAGAAGGTGAACATGGAAGAAACAGGTCATTTATTTTCTGCTGGGGCTCAGAGAGGTTCCAAACAAAGCAAAAGAAGCATTTCCTCATGCAATGTGTACTTAAGAAATCAAAATCCCTGTGCCAGAATTTTGTGCATTGGATGTTTTATACAAGCTAAAAGGACTCTAGAAAGAAGCTGCATGAAGGTGTCCAATGGCAAGAGTCACTTTCCTCTAAGGAATCCCTGGGGCAGCAGTCACTCAGTCACCTGAGGCCAGGAACCATTGCCAAGGAAAAGCTGCCACACCATTGCCCCAGTCTTTGACTTGTTCCCAGTTCTATGCTGGTGGCCAGTGCTGCTGCCAGGCTGCTGACCCAGGAGCCTTTGGTTCCTCTCCCTAGAGCTCTTCCCACCCATCACTGGGTTGTATTTGTATCACATCCCAAAGGAACTTCTTGTGGTTAACTTAAAACCAAAGTGGCCAAACGTTCAGTTAGTGGATGTGTCCTTCAAAGAGTCACCAAGAGTCCTGGGAAGTTGTGGGACTGTCTGTGCAGAGGTTGACCTGTACTGCAGAAGAAATGGATGTCAGCAGCTCGTGGCTTACACTGAGAAAGATGCTAACATAACCCACAAAGGGCAGAGAAAAAATACACTTCTTGGACAAAAATTTAGGCCAACTCAGCTTAAATTAGGTAATAGTAGAAATACAGCCCCAAATACCAAGCCACTGGGTATTGGACACTGAGAAACATGAGAGACAACTCAAGCATGTGTTGCCACAGGTAGACTGGCACAAGTCTTGATCTTTGACAAAAGCTCTTGCTTAGCAACACCAAATGCTACAGAAGCATCAGGTAGCATCTAAAAGGAAAGGAAACCTTGGTTAGAGTCAAGAAGTGAAGTCAGGAAAGAGTCGTGGGGCTGGATGCTGAGCAGACTGATTGAGATTTGTCAGGCTCCATCAAGGCAAGCAAACAGGAAAAGGCAATTCAGGAAAGGATGGTAATTAGCAGTTGCTCCCTCAGAAAAAGCTTGAAGGTTTTCAAACTGGCTCCTGCTTTTCTCAGCCTGATGGGAGTGAGCCCAGAGAAACTGTATTAAATAAATATGGGTAATATAACAGCATCATTCACATGTCCAGGCACTCCTTTGGACAAGTGAGTGAGCCAGGAATCTAATGAACAAAAAAAAAACCCAGTTGAATGTAACCTCTGGATAACCCTTTAATCTTCTCCTCCATTCCCCTTGAAAATCTGAGGAGGGAAACACTAGAAGAGAGCAGATAGAAAAAGCCTGACCAAGGGAACTCCTGGCAGACAGAGAGGCATGGGTGTTTCTCTTGTTTGCAAATTTTAGCAGTTAAGGAAGCGTTGAAAGATTCTACAAACATGTTATTATCCATGAGAGAAGAGAGGCTCCTAGGATTTAAAAATCGGATGGAAATGGGATAAAAGACTGATTGACTTTTGTGGCTGATAAGTCAAAAGTCAATTCAGACTCTCCCCCTCTCAAACAGCATTAAAAGCAGAAGCTGTCAAACCCTGAAAATGGGCAAGTCGTTCTTCTCCTGATGCCACAGCCTGTGAATAGCAAAGCAACACATATCCTAATAACGAGGCACTGTTGAGAGGAGCTCTAAAACCCCATCTGATCCTCCATATGTTGCAAGAGAATGAAGAGTTTCTGAAGGAGACAGACTCTGCAGCGAGCAGAAAATGCCTGAAAGATCCTGGAGGTGGCTTTGTGGGCAGATATTACCCTGAGAAGGAAAGCAAAAGTCCAAAAAGTCAGATATTGATCAGAAAAAAAGCTGTGAATGAGGTCAAAAGATTTACAGATAACCCCTCAGAAGCTATCGTGTAAAAAAATAAATCACGATCGTTTATTTTATGCCAGAATTATATTGAATTAAGCCAAAAGAACAAAGGTGTTTGGAAATAAAATATGTCAAAGGATGAATGGATGGACCCGAATCTTAAATTCATCAGGAACGATGACCTAGCTGCCAAGTCAAATGCAGGTTCACAAATGTAATTAAGAAAATCAAAACGATCTTGCGTCGATCATTAAACAATTAGAGCGTGGGGGGTAATGAGAGGAAAGGAAGGACAGGAGTCAAGAAAAAAAGGGAACATCTAACTGCTGTTTTCTGCCAAAAAAAAAAAGAGGTATGAAAGACCCTGGAATTTCCCTGAATTAAAAATCTCTTAGTATGGCTTTTGGCTTCCAGCTGCTGTCGATCTCTGTCACAGTCCTGTTTCTCCTGACCCCTTACTTGAGCAGAAGGACATAATCCACCTTGTGGAGGTGCTGCTATAATGTGTGTTCATCATTTGATCTTGCCCAGGTAGCTGGGTGAACAAAGTGGCATCATTTTATTGCTGGACTTGTAGCCTTTTTTCTAACCAAGAGCATCATTCCTCCCATAAATAGGGATGAAGGTTGCATGAGATCAAGGGACACAAAGATTGCAGAGCTCACTTGTCAGATGCAGATAACAGAGTCCCCTGCATAGGCATAAGTTTTTTAATTGGGAGCATCTTGGAAGTGTTTTACATTTTACATCTCCAAGCAAGCACTCTGCATTGCTCCCTGTGGCCCAGGCAAAAGGTAGCAGGAACTGATGCCACTGGCAAAGTCAACAGCACCATTTCTACAGGAGATTCTTCCCCAGCAGCTCAGTGATGCTGGTCTGTTCTGCTTTGGACATCCAGCATGATCACTGCCCAAGCAGGATTCACATCTACAGCAGAAACAGCCACGGATGTGCTTTGCTTTGCATCATCCCCCATGAGTTTGTGGCTGAAATCATAGGGGTAGAAAATAATGCATGAGAGAAATATCACAAACCAGCCTGAACCATCTCGTGCCTGCTTCAGATGTAGCTGTGCACTCAAAAGAAAAATAAGTGCATAGATGAAATGCATTTGACTGCAGAAAAGCAGAATTCTGCCTTCTTTTTGTCCAACATTTGGAATGGTACCAATGATGTCCAGGAGTAGATGCACCAGAAAAGGCATTTTGTTTTCAGAGATTTTATTCCAAAACATAACTAAGGATGGGGATATTATCATTCATCATCTCTACGATGATTGCTTACTACAAAGCCAGCTGTTTTATACTTAAAAATGGAAATACCTCAACGTGTTTCATTTTACCCTTTATTAAACTGCCTCTGTGTGCTTAACGTTAACCTTCCCATCCAAATGTCATTAGCTGCTAATTAAGATGTTGATATGCTGATTGTAGACCTTGCAGTAGAGATGATTTGCAGGCACTTACTAGGTGTTTATCAAACTCCAGCACACATATTGGTTTAGCATAAGCATGACACATTTAATTCACTGAATACTGTCTCAGTTATCCACTTGTTCTTGAGCAAAACGTGAGGAATTTGTCAGGAACCATCTGAGAAAAGAAGAAAAGTTGATTTTTCCCTTTGATTTCAATAAACCTTGTTTTGAAATCTTTACAAATATCCCAGCATATCTTAATAACAAAACGAGCAAGGCCTTTGAATTTGTTTCCAACTTCCATTGTCCCGTAGTCAGGAACAGAAAGCTGCTTAGTATTAAAACCTTGTTTCAAGCAACTTCCTTGTTGCTGACAAGAAGAGTTTAAATCAAAGGAAAACAGTGATGATTCTGCTCGTGCAAAAGCAGTTCTGCAACACAGGGCACATTTTCACAGGACTTTTTAATATAATTTATGAATATTTGCTCGCAACATAATTGTCTTTTCTGCTGACATTTTCAAAGCAACACTGTGATTTGTTGGGTCTCCTGAGAGTCCGAGTACAAAACTGATAATTATATTAAATATACATAGACAATAAAGAGTGTGTTTACATAACTATGCCCATAAATATCTGATTGAACAGTCATTGTTCTCAAAACCCTTTTAAGCAGCTCTCAGAGGGACGCAATTCTAATGACATGATGGTTTAAAAGATGTTATTCAGTCTTGTTCCATATTTAATTAACTTTCCTTTTTTAAACTTGTGATGGTCGGAGACAATAACAAATAGCTCTGAAAAGACAGTGAGCTTTGAAACATGAGTGAGACCTTGTCAGGCTTTTGTGTGTCACACAGAGAAGATCTGCACACCAGAGGTGGTGGCCAGGGACTGCCCAGCTCCTGGGGGAGTGCACTGATGGTTCACTACTGCTAATAACAACAGCCACAACAATAAAAATAATGACAGAAACCTTCCACATACAAATCAGGCAAGCAACGTGGGGAAGGATTAAATAGAATTGGTAAAACAGGCCTAAACTTATTTATTTTTGTGCTGCTACGGAGCAGGGAGGCAAAGACTTTGTACATGTTGCCTACGGTGGTGGCCAGGGACTGCCCAGCTCCTGGGGGAGTGCACTGATGGTTCACTACTGCTAATAACAACAGCCACGACAATAAAAATAATGACAGAAACCTTCCACATACAAATCAGGCAAGCAACGTGGGGAAGGATTAAATGGAATTGGTAAAACAGGCCTAAACTTGTTTATTTTTGTGCTGCTCCAGAGCAGGAGGCAAAGACTTTTTGCAGGTTGCCTACCAAGATGTGAAGGGGCTGTGAACGTTGAGCACCAGTGTATGACTGACCACGTCAGAGAGGAACCAGGGCAACATCTCTGAATTTGGGCAAGGTCTCCCTGTCCAGTGTCCTTCACACTCCTCATCCCAGGCAGGGCTGTGACCCCAGTGCAATATTCTCTCTTCACACCAAGCTTGTTTTAATTGTCACCAATTAGAATTCGTTGACTCGCCTGTGTCCTGCCTGTCACCACACTCACATTTGTAAGTCTTTCCCTTTGCAGGCTGTGAGAATCTGTTGTGACATCTCAATAAAGTGGGATTCGATCAAGGTGTGAACGAATTGTTAATCCTGTTAAAAATAGAAGGTGCCATATGTTGGTAGGGAAGAGATGTCTCTCTTTTTGTGTTGTTGAGGACAGTGGTAAGGAGACAAAGTGAGTGGTTGTGCCAGAATAAAGCCTGAGACATGGAGAGGACTTCAGCTTCCTACATGCTTTTGAGAAGTAAGTGGTAACTACTAATGTGTCCCAGGCAGAGCCTCTGAACTAGTTTTTAAGGGGTTTGTAGAATGAGTGCTAAAGCAGGGAGAGCACTGGACTTAAACTGAACCAAAGAAACTCTGATAACCTCCCTGTGAACCACTTAAAATGGGCTGGAAAGTCTGACTTAGAAAATACAGGCGATGGTAAGAGCTCCTGTTTGGAGAAACTGAGTGTCATAAAGGCACAATACACACTTATTCCCAAATCATCTTTAGCTCAGGTAAAGAATTGGTGCATTTCCTCATAAATCCAGTGCTCAGATCTTACCTGGGCAGGTGGCTTCACTTCCATAGTCACACCTGCTTGAGGTCTGTGACTTTTGCCAAACACAGCTCTGCCAAGCAAGCAGAAGGACTGATGGTTTTAGTAAACTATCACTCACAGCAAAACTCATGTCCACTTGAAATCGTGGGAATAAGGCCAGTCTCAGAAGTAAGAGGATACCTTGTCCATCACTCTATCCACACAAGGTTCTGAATAGATTTGCCCTTTCACATCAGGCTGAGCCCAGGAGGAGGGGTTTCTCTCAGCTTCTGCTGCCCCGGGTGAGGGAAAGGCACACACCACACAGAGAGCTGCCTCTCCTCTTCCAACAGGCAAGATGATCTCCCTCTCCTGCTGATTTGCTGTGGTAATTCTCCAAGGAATACTCAGCTCTCCTTGGGAAGTTCAGATGTCTTCCATAATCTGTTTAACCAGCTATTTAGGTATCGCTGAGAAACCTGGCACTTGAGGGAAGGTAAGAGGATTGCAGCACTTGATACTGGTAACCAGTTCTCAGAAGCCACCCTGGGGCTGCCTGTGGCCCTAAGGCCCCTTCACTCCCCTGCCCCAGCCTGGAGGGAGAACTGATGCATAAAATCTCCATCCTATTTACTGTTGTTCTGTTTACTCTTCCTTTATTTACGTAGCTAGAAACTCAACATCTCTGCATGTTTTGCAAGCTGTCATGACATGAGAGGCTGGTAATAGGCTATGTTTTGCTTGCTAACATATTTTTGACATATTTTAGCTTTTGATTATAAGATTGCAACTTTCCCAGCTCCCATCTGTCTCAGCTCAGTGGCACTCTGGCATTTACAGAAACAGTAGGGTGCAACATTTTTTTTACATACTTAAACTCCACTAGAAACATGTTATTTTCAGTCTTAACCAATATGTCACACTTTCACACATGAAGGCTGAAATATCTTATATCCTTTAAGGTATCTGTCAAAAATAAAGAACATAGAATCACATTCAATTTGGCTGAGATGAGTAATGTCTTAATGAGAAAGAATGGGAACAGTTTCTGACTTATAAACAGAACTGGCATTTTACAACCCTTGTGTACTCATGCCTGTATTTATCCTTTTGTCAGCACAAATGAGACATTCATATAAACCCTAGGAATTTCTTTCTTTTTTGTTGGTATTTGGCAAAATATGCATGATATTTTCAAAGCTGGAGTTTTAAACGTGACACATTTATTTTGTCCTGGAGTATCTGGTAGCTACTTTTTGACTTTACTTCATTCCTCTCCATCCTCCACCTGTGGAGAGTCAAAATGTGACGTGCAGCACACCAGAAATCACACTTGGTGACTACCCTGATAGCACCAGATCAGGTCCAACCATTTGTGATCTGCAGCTCTTCAACTGCAGTACTTCAGCAACACCACTTTTTACACAGGATAAACCCAACAGTTCCAAAGCAACAGGCTAAAATGCTAAAATATCTGCAGAATGGGTGTTTTTTGTCCTCTTTTATAGGTGAGCTGGAGCAGCGGGGACATGGGTAGGCATGGAGAGAGTTTTTATCCCCTTCTTCTTGAAATTGCAGGCAGTCAGGAGCCAGTTCAGACGTGAGATCCTGTGACAGCTCTCCCAGGGCCACCCTGCTGAGCAGCATCATCCCATGGTGTGCACCACCTCCAGTTCTGCTCCCCGTGTCAGAAGAGAGGGTGAGGGATGTGCTCAGTGCTGCTGACAGAGCTGTGCTGGCTCCTGGGTGTCAGTACTAGGCACAGATCACCAAATTGAAGCACATCACTAATTATACAAAAAAGATGTGTGATAACTCCTCTGGCAAACAACATGGCAAACGTACAGGTATGAAATTGTTGAGGCTGCCAAATAAAACAGAGAAACAAACCCAGAAAAGAGTGATGACCCTCAAGCCCACCCTCCTTTGCAGTGGGCCAGCAGATCTGTTTCTCCCATTACCTTTATATAAATCTCTAGCTTTGAGAGCAGTGATCTACTCCTACTGAGCTGGTCCTGGTACAATGGGGTTCCAGATCTTGGTGGTCCTTTAAGTATTACAGAAACAGTAGAAATCATGTTACTTTGCAAGGAAAAACCAACCCAAGACAGAAGCACGCTGAGACATAATGGTAAACTGAATTTATTTCCTTTTGGAAAACAATTCCAGTAATCTCCAGGTTCAGACCGCAGGGTAAACATTAATAACAGTAACATACAGATTAGTTCAACTGATTCAAGAATTTGGCCATGTGAAATCATTAAGGAAAGTCTTGAACACTCAAAGCTTCAAATGGTATCCAGGAAAAAAAAAACAAATCCAAAAAAAAAACCCCAAAAAAGAGAAAGAATTCCTTTGACAATCTACATAACAACTATTGCATATATGGTAACGCTATCTGTCATATCGCAAGGCTTACAAATATATATATGGGCCTTATTCAACAGGGGGGGTTCCTGCTCTGGGAGAAAGTTGCTTCAGGTTTGTTTTTGCAAGAATCTTCAGCAATAAAAAATAGTCTTAGATTCATCCAAAAGAGAGATTTCTAGACTGAAGTTGAAACGAAAGGAAGGGCAAACTTCTGTAGTGGAACGTAGCGATCGCCTGCTCCCTCCTCCTCAGCAAGGACATTTTCTTAAGCTTATTTATTTTTCCCCTCACACAGTATTATTATTATTATTTCTCTCTTTCTTGAATAGGGCCCAAGTCCACTTGTCTTTATAAGACCATTTTAGTATCAGACAACATAATACATGTGCAACACTTTATATACAGGAATTCTATCCGGTGCTCAAAGGTTCAAACACATGAACATCCAACAGTTTCGATAATACAAGTTTTATGGTACAATACAATGCTTCTGAATAATATACATTAACAATGAAAGTTTCGTGCAAAGAGTAAAACGTGTTCCCTTTTTGTGCCACAAAGGATCCTCTGGAAGAGACGGGCCTTGCACTAACTGCTGTGCTGGGTCATCGTATGGTTCTGGAACAAAAATAAAACAAGCAGCTTAGTCACAGGGCAGGTGGAAAAAAGGTGGAAAAACGGTTCTCCCATCGTAGCTTGAAAAATGGTGGGCTGGGAAGAGAGGAGAGTTGACCCCTCCTTGCTTTAAAGCAGCCAGGAGAAGGGATTTTGTCAAAGAGAGGAGTTTTCCCAGCTGGTGCACACTGGGGTTCTTTCCACGTGGCACAGGCATGGCCATGCACTCCCTGTGTGGGTTTGGGCTGCTCTGCCCGGGTGAAACCACACACGAGGTCAGTGGCCTGGTGTTTGCTTACCTATGGCTCATGGTTTATGCATTATGCAGATTAGAAGTGCATTTTTTTTGGGTCAGAAAAGACCTTGCTGCCTACAAACCCCAAATATGCTAACTGGACTGTGCTTCCTAGACTGCGGCACCATTTCAAAGGTTTTATTTCATTAAAACCTATTTCCTTCTAAACAGTATACACAGTGTGCTTTCGTCAAGATCATCCTCTGCCCAGCAGAGAGCTCGAGGAGTGATGGGAGAACAGGAGGGGCTGCCACAGCCTTTCCTTCAGCCACCCAAATCCACAGGTATTTTTCCCAAAGTGAATGCAGTGCCTTATGTGAGGCAGCACGGCGTGGACTCTGGACTCTGAAATCCTCTCCCACATAAACCACCAGCAAATCCACCAGCAAAGACAAGCTTCACCCTCCTTCCTACCACTGCCCTACCCGAGTCAGGGAGCAGAGATGCTGTTTGAATAGTCCATACCCCCCAGAGCCCTAGGGAAAGGCAGATGAAAACAGCCCTGGGGAAAGGAGTGGGAAATAGAGGGTGGCTGGAGAGCAGCCTGAGAGCTCTCCCTCCCTTCTGCCTCCCCTCTCCCTGAGCTCTGCACGCACACAAACAAGAGTTCATGGGACGTTTGGCAGAGAAAGGATCTTACGGTAAGACTGAGGAATTTTCTCCAGATTAAAGGAAATTGACCCAGTGACACTCAAAGATGCAGTTTCCAGATGTGAATACGAAATGATTTAACGCTGATGGCAGGAATTCCACATTGTCCAAGGCCAGGGAGTGTTGAAAAAAACCCACCCTCTGCCACTTGATTTCACCCGAGCTTCTTATCCTGCCCATAAAATCCATTTGAAAAGCAGCAACAGTAGCTGCAAAGGAAAACGTTGGCTGGTCCCAGGGAATGGGCTCTGACTGTAAACCACAGAAGCAAGGAAATGAAGAGTTAAGCCTGACACTCAGCCCTTTTGTCATCCTGTTGTGCAGCACTTACAGCAAAACCCCACAGGCTTGTTGAAGACCCTGCAGCACCTCCAAACAACAGGAGAAGTTAAAGATGGGGGGGCAGCCTGAATTCTCTTTCTTTTTTCTCTGCTTCTAAGCAGGTGAAGTCATCTAACAGTCATTACAGAGCAGATATATTTGGGGTGGGGGTCTTTTGTTTCTAATCTACTGAGAGCAAGCACGTCAGTCATGTTCATTTTTTATTTCTTTACACTAAGCAGTGAAAAATGCAAATCAGTTTGAGGCTGGATGGATAGTTTTCCATGAAACAGTCAAAAAAGTGTAGCTGGAACTCTGGCTGCAGTGACATTTTTGATTAAAAAAGGCCCAAATATGAAGGAGACAAAATAAAACGTGGCACGAGGACTGACTTGCCCCTGCTCTCAGTATCCTTGACCCCACGTGCCCTGGTGCAAAATGAGATTCTCTAGAGATAATGAAGAGATAATAGAAAAAAACAGGTGCTGCAGAGAATAAAAAAAAAGACAGGGCAGGATACAAACATGGGGAAATGTTCTGAGCAGTTTAGGCCTTAAAAAAGCAACTAAAATTACTGCAAACAGTCAAAATAAAAGAGAGTTTCCCAGGTTATTAAAGCTCCCCAAATGTGAGGTGCTAAGAAAAATACCTGTTTGGCTAAGTGGCAAAAAAATACCAAGTGGGAGCCCTTCAGAAGCATGACACTGACAAGACAAGCAGGCAAAGGGTGGGAGGAGAGAGAGGAGAAAAAGAGGAAAATCCTGTAATCCCACAGAGAGCCATGCTCCACTCCACCAAAACCCATCTATTGGAGACCCCATGTCTAAGTGACTGAAAATTGCAAACATTAATCCCAGTTATGAACTGCTGTTGTTTTTATGAGGGGTGTTGTGTTTAAAAATTTAGGTCAAAAATTCTCCTCCATTATCCACACAGCAGATCTTGACTCGGATAGTCTTTTTTTTTTTTGTCTTGTGTGCAGCAAGCTCCTCCCCAGCAGTGGGAGTTCAGGCAGGGGGGGGAAAGCAGAATTTGGAGCAGGGATGAAAACTGAGCCAGGGAAACACCTACAAGCCCAATTTCCCTGTCTCAGTATTATCTGGAAAGCAGGTATATCACCTAGAAAAACCTCAACTCAATATATTTCACAAGCAAAATAAGCTCTTAAAAGTCTTTTTTTTTTTTGTCTTGTGTGCAGCAAGCTCCTCCCCAGCAGTGGGAGTTCAGGCAGGGGGGGGAAAGCAGAATTTGGAGCAGGGATGAAAACTGAGCCAGGGAAACACCTACAAGCCCAATTTCCCTGTCTCAGTATTATCTGGAAAGCAGGTATATCACCTAGAAAAACCTCAATATATTTCACAAGCAAAATAAACTCTTAAAATGCATTTACCCTGTTCCTAGAGAGAATTAGTTCTGTCAGCAGAATGCAGATGCCCAACTGTTACATGAAATGCTATAAAATTATGTGCCACCACTTTTCTGGGTGAAAATGCTTTGAGATATCTCTGGTTTTAGTGATAAGGAGTTAAAAACACGCAAAGATTTCACAACCATACCGGGTGGTAGAACCTCCTGGGCAAAAATCTATAAAGAGGCTTCTTTGCAGAAGTGCCCCAGACAAAAGAGGTAATAATACTTTTTTATTGTTTGGTGTGTGTCTTTGTGGTTCAGCTAGAACACCAGAGGTATCAGCCAGCAGAAGGTTCCCACCCAGAGCATCAAAATTAATGAAGAAAAAAAAGAATCCATGGGTAGCCACAGACTCACTAGCCCATCACAATCTTTCATGTGAACTGTGGTTGCATTCCATTTCAATGAGACTTCTGGTTTTTTCATGATTCAATGAAACAAGACATGGGTTTTACTGGACAAACATTGCAAAGGAGAAAGGGAAGAAAGCTAAGGAGGAGATGTAGCTGCATTATTTCAACAGATGGTAACAGTACCACAGCAGCATGTTATTTTTTCCTTAGTTCAAGAACACAAACATGAGTGATCAATCATCCCTGATTAAGTAATTATGGTACCCTCCACGTTATCACTTATCTGGAATCTTTTATCTGTGTCCATTATGGATCATCTTGTTTTTTTTTTTTTCTCTTTTTTCCATGAAAAAAAACACAACTCCCCCCCCACCTCACTGCAATACAGTTGCAGGTTGTAAAACAGAACTCTACATGACTATCCACCTTTAAGGGCTACAATTTTTTATTTTTATTTTTTTTTTTAACAAAAGCAATTGGTTTCCAACAGGCTGGATAATAAGTCTTTTGACCTGCATTCTTCTCTGACCCATTAAGGTCACCCCTGTGCTGGGGCATGGAGCTGACTTTGGAAATGCCTGCGAGTCCTGCATTTCATCTCCTGCCCACTCAAAATAAAGCTTTCTTTAAATGTGTCTGCACGGGTCCCTGAAGACCAGGGAGGCATCCCTGTAGTGGGCAATGGAGGGACAGAAGCTTCTGCCTTTATTAATGAATGCAGACCATTATGAGTCTGGCTGGCTCCTGCACTGTTCCCAGAAGCATATACTGTACGTGACTTAAAATGCTAGAATATTGACACAAAGCGAGCTGGGCACCCCTAAGGAAAATTACTCCTTGGATATAATGTAGGCTCGTAACAGCTATTAGAGTACAAAATAAAACCCTCCGGGATCAAACTGACATATACTGCATTCTACCTACTCCTCAAACATTAGAAGAATTTCTTTGTGAAGGCATTCTCAAGGACAGCATTAAACTGACTTTTGTAGCAATCGGCAACAGCTTTTTGGGCTTACAGCTTTTAGTACTAAATCTCTAGTTTGAATCAATATAAGTACTATATCTTCCACGTTAATCAATACATTTGGTTCAATACGTGTTCTATTAAATTATACTTTCTAATCAAGATTTTCTGCTTCTCTTCCCTTCTCTTTTTATTCCGGCTTCTTAACCTGGATCGTACTTTTCGAACTGGCTGCAGCTAAGAAGAGTGGGCTGGATTTTCCAGAAGCAAAGGGGGTGAAAGGAAGGCTTGTGGAAAAGCCAAGCCCAGCAAAACCTGAAGTGCAATGGTAACGAGGAATTAAAAAATGCAGTTTCACAGTGTCATGGTTTCCAGAACTTCAGTCTGATGCTTCATTACTTAACTGGTTGTCATGACATGAGACCTCTCATTACATGTAGAAAGGTGGGAGGAGGAGAGGAGTGTTAAGCAGTAACTTGTTCAGCATAACTATAAGAAAAATATCCAAAAAGGTTGATTTTTGTGCCCTTTCTTCAAAACTGTGCTGCTTCAGTACTGCAGCACAGAGCTTCTTGTCAAAGCCCTGTGGAAGGGCTCTTTCCTGGTAAACTGTAATATGACTATACCCAAGACTAAATGGATGAGATCTTTAGATTTGTGAGATACTAAAATTAAATACATTCTATAGATTAAGATGTTAAAAGGTATTATTTAGTCCAGGTCTTTGGGGATACCTGGAACATTTGGGTAGAAGATGTCTCCAGCACTGAGTGATGTCCAGAGTTACAGTAAATGACTTTTCTACACCTGTCTTAGGTTTGGTGGAATTTGGTTGTTCTTCATAAGCAGAAAAATGTGAAATGTGATGTCAAAATGGTAAACATGTAGATTGGAGGCAGCTGCCACTGTATCAGAAACTCCACTGATGTCCTCTGCTTACAGTCAGATCCTTTTTCTTGTCTCCATATAATCACTGTGAACCTGCAGAGAAACTGTTGCATTTTCCTTTGACATTTAACATCATTTTACTCAGCTCACAATAGCATCTTATAATACTTCCTAAATGACACTGTGTCATCGTTAAAGAAAAAGGTGAAATAGCATAATAAAGGAAAAGAAGGAGAATTCATAGAATTTAAAGGCAGAAAAGACCCATTAGGGCGTTTTCTCCACCCATTTTGCCAGTGTTGGATTATTGCCTATAGTGTAATTTCAAGTGTTTTGCCCAGTCCAATTTTAATTAGAGCTTCCAATGCTCCTCCTGGGAGTCTATTTCACAGTTTCATAGACCTCAGGGTTAGGATTTTTTTTTCCTGATGTTCATCCCAGGAGAGGAAGAGGCTCAGCCAGCCCCAAATCACACATGAAACCAAATCTGCATAGTCAGGAGCTGGTTTCAATAAGCTCTCTGGGCCATTTCAAAGCATCTGAAAGCAGGAAACTTCCTTTCTATGCCCCAAAACATTAAGGCCCTGGCTCCACTGCTGCTGCAAGCAATTAAGAAGATTCTCTTATATTGGTTTCTCAGGCTCAGTTGCTATACAGGTAAAAATATAGCAGCCATTCACATGTATTGCCCTTACATGTGGGATTCATGTTCCCACAAACAAATTCACTAAATTAAGGTCAGGGACATACCTAGGTCCATTCTCTGCCATAATCCTTAATTAATATGTCCTTAATCATACTGATAGAGCATCTCTGAACACTCAGATTGGAAACATCTCTGTGTTTTTCACATAGGTGAAATACAGAAAGAGCAAATCTAGTTGAAGCTCATCAACAGATAATTTGACATAGATTATTTTCTCTCCTAGGCCACTCCTTTCATGAAAAAAAAAACAAACCTACAAGAAATTAACTTAAATTCTTACATCCAAAATCTTGGGACTAGCAAAGGTTTCTGCTGTGCCTCAACCCTGGAAGTATAATGTTTCTGACACAGAAATGAATATATATTCAGATTTCACTTAAGCTGAGTTAATGAGGGAAAGGAGAAGATATCTAATAGTATTTCATAGGTGAAAAGTAGGAAGCTGAATGGAGGCTTTGGAGTTCTGGACAGAACAGAAAGGAGCAGATGCCACCAGCATCTCCAGCACTGCAGTGCAGCTGGCAGAGCAGGATGAGTGCCAATGGATTTTTAAATGCACTGAAGTAGGCATGGAGTTTTGTCCAGGCCACTTTGATCACCAGCACAGACCTAACAAAACATAGGATCTGAAACTTGAGACTCTCAAGGAAGTAAGGATTTGGTCCAAACTAGAACAGAGCTATTTCCACAACAAAGAAAGGGCCAAATCCCAAGAGAATTTGTGTTCCCATAAACACCACTTATGTGTGGTGAGATGATGTTTACCAGCCTTTGAGAAGCAGATCTGTTCTCAGACAGGATGGCCAATTAAATGGTCATTTGAAGTCATGGCCGACCACTGTTGACAATGATAATTTAGAAAAGACTTCACTGAGTGGCTTCACTAATTTATATTCATGTAAATTAGTTCACATAAGGTATGTGATTTGGTATTATATCAATGTCTCTGAAATGGCACGACTGCTAATCAGATTGTGCTCCTTATTATGTAAAGCTCTCAGTGTTCTGGTTCTTCTACTCAAGCTTTTCCAGGGGGGACAGAGAAAACCTACCCATCAAAAAGAATCTCCAGCTGGACAGAGTGCTCTCAGGGAGGCAGCCTGAAAATTAAAACCCAAACTAAACCAAAACAAAACCCCTGACACCTATTTTTCTTGAGGCTTCTAGTAAGTCACTAGTAAAATGTCAATGATTCCTTCTGGATCCATTATTATATGTGAGTACATACATCACAGATTTGTTGTATGGAAAAGAATGACATCTCTTCCTAGGTACAGCAGCCAGGACCTTCATCATTGTCACCAGAAGAGAAGAGACACAGACACAGATGTCTGTTCATCATCCCTGCACCTTCCTCATTACGAGTGTTGGCAGGGGTCTCCTGCTTAAGCCTCTCACATACATCTGAGTAGCTCCAAAGCTGTTTTAACCTATGGTGCTAAGTAATAGTCTTCAATAAACTCCCCTCACCCTGTTTGGTGTTTATTGAAACTCAAAAACTCACTTCAGTCCAGGTGTGCCTGGCAGCCTGGGCAAAGTGCATGTGTGTCCCCTGTAAATGGTGGGATGTTGGTGATGGGGAGACAGGGCAATGGTTAGGACATGGTCACGGTTATTCTTTGAGACCTTCTGCTCTTTTGGGCTGCAAAGGGACTGTACTTTCAGGATCCAAGCCTGTGGTTTGGTTGTAGGGAAGGAAGGCTTTTGTGATACTGCAAATGTTTGAGCTTAACACACAAGCATCCTTCCCCGAGAAGAGAATTGTTCATTAAGTGGGGATAAAAGCTTGAACCAAAAGAAAGGCAAAAGGAGGCACTCCTGAGAAAGGTATTAAAAGTTTTATTACTTGAGAATATGGTTATGATTATCCTGGTATAAATGAAGAGAAACTCCTCTGAAAACAAGGGATTTTCAAGAAAGGGGCAAGTAAGAACAGAGGCAGGCCTGGAGGGATTCAAAGGGACTGTTGCTCCTGATTGTTGCCCCCTCTCTGCAGAGGCCACAGCCAGAAGTCTCTTCACCCTGCCAGACAGAGTCAGGCAAAGAGCAAGCAGAATCCAAAGCTAAACAAACCCAGCTTTATCTGCAGCTATTGTACAACAGAGTAACAGGGGACAGCAAGCTTTGATAGGCAATACTCCCTAATAAGATATTCAGGGATTAAGTCAGTGTTTTACAGACACATGTTCATGGGCTAGTTGTTGCTCTGCTTTAATTCTTCTTTTTTTTTTTTTTCTTGTTATGTTTAATTTATCATGCTGGTGCTTTCTAAACTACAACATCTGTAAACAAGTTTAAGTTTGACCTCCCTCCCACTTTACATCCACGAGCAGCATCTCCTACTTCGTGCTCTAATTTTAGATACCTTAAAGACAAATAAATCTGTGGGGGAGAGAGAGAGGTAACAAACACAAACAACAAAAACCCTTGTCTGACAATATGTGTTATGTGAATACAAATTTGCCTAGCTCAGAGTGAGGAACTGGCTCCTGCAACTGGAGCTATGCTATGTACAGACTCCTTTATAGGTCAAACCCAATTAAACAAACTACTACTAAATATTTAACAGCTCAGTGCAGCAATTAGTGACAAATAATGGAAGCTCAGATTGATAATTGCACAGGAATGTCCTGTTGGAAACATCACAAGTTTCTTGCTCCTCCTGTTTCTCTCATCCTCACTGAATCCTGATACATCTTGTTTAGAGATTAAATGAGAAATTAATCTGGATTTTACACAGGTCTGCACTGAAGTTTTCCATGAGTTGTGAGTGGGAACCTTCTAAGTGGAACTTCCCAAATTTCCATTCTGTGCTCTCAGATTTAAAGCAGAATAACTGCTGGACCATGAATTGTTTTCAGGTCTTATACCAACCAGCAAGTCCAGAATTTAAGCTCCTGACCATAGGATTCAAAAGGTCACCCCATTAAAATGGAGAAGCAGACAGAGCTGTGATTTATATGCAAAAGGCAGCCTTTAAAACAATGATCCCTTCCAGTTTTCCACAGGTAGGTGTACAAGAAATCCTTTGAACAAAACTCCGGGTGAAATTAGAAGGTTCTTGATAGAGCCTGAAAGAAAAGCCTTGTGACATCAGGTGAGATCAGGAATCAACACCAGTGTGGGACTTGTCTGTCCATATAATATCCTTCAGGATAGCTGGAAAGGAAAGCCAGGCTGAGCATATTTGGTGGTAGCAGCCAAAGGTTTCTGATCTGATGAGCAGAGGCCCCAGTGGCTTCCACTCCCTGACTCCCTTCACAGCTGGTTGCTGTGCCAGCCCATCTTGGACACCTTATAGTCCTTATCCCTATAGCTTCTCAAACAGGGAATAGAGGGAACTCAGACAGTGCTTATGTGCCAGGCTTGGGGGGGTGTGTGTCAATTCTAAATCTTCTTGTTGGACAAGAAAATAAGGACAATTTTTATCCTTTCATAGCTGGTAAACTATTAGACAGCTACAACCCCTACGTTGAAACATATTGTTCTTAGACCAATCTCAATCTTTTCAGTCCAAGAAAGTCCATCTTGTAAAGGTGGCCTTTAGAGAGATCAGAATGCTGTTTCCTTTATAACAAAGTCACTCTTTCTCTAAATTTTGGAAGGACATGCACTGTAAATCAACAAATCTGGAGCATTTAATGACATGTGGTACTGGGACAATAAAGTTTTACGTTTGTCATTGTGGTTGCTGGTTGTAAAATGCAGAAGTCTGGATTCTCTACTGACTTCTGGGTTGTTGTCATAGGCATTTGTGTAAAAGAAGTGTGAAAAGCTGACCACAATCAAATGGGAGGGATTTTACTCTCACTTTCTCAGAATCTACAAAAGGTGGGGATGACATCTACTGACTTCTGGGTTGTTGTCATAGGCATTTGTGTAAAAGAAGTGTGAAAAGCTGACCACAATTAAATGGAAGGGATTTTACTCTCTCAGAATCTACAAAAGGAGGGATGACAGTGAAGTCCAGCTCTTATGTTTTAATACTTCCCTCCCCAGACAAGAAGTACTACACAAAGCAGCATCCTTTTATGCCTTCCTCCTTCCCCCTTGTGAAGGAAGAAATATCCTCCTACCAAAAGTCATTCTGTGAGGTTGGTCAGTGTTTCCCATCACACATCTGGCCAGTGACATGCTGCAAGTCAAACGTGTCATTAGATCCTGCTTTGACCCTGCACTGAGTGGAAAAAGATGCCTCCCCTCACCTCTGGGTTTGGCTTTTGTGATGCCATGCTGCTCCTGTCCCCTGGGCCACCTCCTGCTAGGGGATCCAATCTCTTGCAGATGCTGCTTTCACCCCTTGTTGCCCATTAGGACTGGGTTTTTTTTTTTAGTGTGGCAGCCTTCTGATTGAGTGCAAAGAATCACATTTAGGAGGAAAATAACTGGAGACAACACTTAGACTGATTTGCTGGCTATGCTCAGTGCCAAGGTGCCTGAAATACAGAACTTTAATTCCTCTACAAAAAGATGTGCTGTAGCTATGGTGAGGCTAATCTATAACCCTTGCAGTCTTATATGATTTGCTACTCCAAGTTAATTTTAATTCATTAAAATAAAGCCCACCTAATTAAAATAACTCTTTAAAGTGAAGTATTAGCTTCATCCCAGGGAAAAAAAAAAGAAAAACCCAACAGAATCTTTGCTGTTGGAGGGTGATTCACCATACCACAGTGCACACTTAGATAAATTCAAAGGTAAAGAAGTACCCACAGCAACAGTGCCATGCATAAAGGGGCAGGCAACAGGAGGCCTGCTTTCAAATCAGCCCTCAAAGGAACTTGCCACACTGAAGTGGCACTTACTCTAATTTAAAGCTCTCACAGTTACTTTACCTTGTCAAAATTTATAAACTAATAACTTTAGTAAACACACTGGCACTCCAAGCAGAAAAAGCAAAACTGACACCACAGTTCAGGCCTGCAGAGAAAGCAGCTTTCCCCCCCAAAAAAGGTGCTGTCTGCTACAAGATAAAACATTAATTTGGGGGTTACTCTCACAGCCCCTGATGCTCAGTAACAGTTTTGCACCATCCCGTTAGGTCTGTGCTGTCACTTCACTCTGGTCTATAGCAATACAGTCTGGACAATATAGATATATATAGTCCCCACAAATCTTATCATTTTAAGATTATAAGGTGTTTTACACACTTGTATATTTCTGTTCTGGTCAGCTCAACCAAAGAAATAATTCTGGATTGGAAAGAGTCTCCTCTGGGGCTGTCTCCCCTTAAAAATGTGATTAAATTGTCAGGGCAATCTGCACTTGAAATGTCAGTTTAAAAACCTATTATTTAATATTTGTAATTAAAGCTCACGTTCCTTCTTGTTTCTAGCATTTTTTCTTTTCAGCAACTGTTAAAAATTACAAAAAATATAGTGTTCTCCATTTACATACATTAAAAAAATCAAAAAGAAACCCAGAGAGCAATAATAAAGACTAAGCAGAAAATCTCTGTAATATGTGCAGCACAATATTGGATTTTTTTTTTTTCTTTTTATATCCTAAATAGCACTTTGTAGAAAGTTCCTTTTCAAATCAAAGCACTACTACAGTGAAACAACTGCAGGCAAGATTTCTAAGACACAATGCAGTTTGTGTCAGAACGTTCATCACTTCAGGCTGACCTGTCAAACTATCTTGGGAACCTGGTAAAAAGGCAAATCTGCAAGTTGGTAAGAAAGTTTTGAATGATAAGAAGTGTGCAGTGTTCACTAAGCACAGAAGGTGGTTTAAGTGAGGTGTCTGTCTCTTCCTACTGCTCACAGGTACACCTGCTGGGGTTCTGCTCCTAAGACCGTTCAGAGTGAGCCACCACATCAAAGCTCTAACAGAAGAAACCAAATAAATAAAACAAATTTGTGCTTGGATGAGCAATGTGGAGTGGAGATCAGAATTCAGGACTAGAGACAGGTGCCTGCTAGCAGTGATAGAGCCAGGCTGGAAATTCAAGGGGTGTTAAGTCACCAAGGTGACATCTTTGGACCTTGACAGGTGATTTCTGGCACCTCTGTCTCCAGGAGATTCACAACACTTTGCAGAATCCAACCCCTGCTCTTAAACCCCTTTCCTTCAGGGACGCAGAGTGGTCTCAAGGTGCCTCTTTTTAGGCATTGGGGATGAAGATTTTGGCCACAGGGCTTTGCCAGACACTGACCCAATTGTCCAGACAATCTGCAGAACTCACCACAGAACCATTCCTGAGGGGTTTTAAACCCACTGCTTTTCACAGCTACCTTTCTCCATTCATTTCTGCACAGCAGTCCAACATCTGCAGAGACTTATCACTCTCTGCTAAACCAGGTACCACTTTCAGACTGGCTCCTACACAACCACCATATATTTTTGGAAATTCACATGGCTTAAACTTTCATATCTTGGGCCACCACACTCCTTGGTGCATGTTAAAGCATTCATAATCTGCCCAAATTTATGTCAACACGTAATAACCCCCACGGGATTGTTGGATCAATTAAGAATCCCTGGAATTCATCAGAGTGAGGACCAAAAAAGGAGTGATACAGAACCAGCTAGCAAAATAAAGAGGGGTTGCTGCCTACTGAGGGAATCCTTGGCTGTCTGACTAAGGTACCTTTTATACTGGCAAGGGATGCAAATTGGAGCCCGAGGATCTGCACTTTCATTTTCAAAGCACTTTGCAAACATCAACTGCTTCACCTTCACCCCGTTGCTGTGAGGGAAGTAAATATGTACAGATCCAGCATCCTCTCTTTTTCTGGAGGTGCAGGGAAGCACAGGGCATTTGCACAGCTCCTGCACAAAAGGGAGGGTTGTTTTTTTTTCTGACAACCTCTTCCTCGTGGGCAAATGACTTTGCCAAGGCCAAGGAGGGAACTGGTGGCAGAACGAGGATTACTGGAGGGATCCTGCTCTCCAGCATGGTGCTGAGGCCACTCTGCCTCCCTCCCAACACAACAAAGCAACCTGCTGAATCCCAGCCCTGCGCTGCTTTGCTCTAGAGGCTGGATTACCACGTGTCATCCTCTATAATCTCCCCTGTAAGAGGGATTCTACACACTTCCCGGGGACCTTCCCCTTCCCCTTCCCTTTCCCCCCCTACAAAGGGTGGTTGAGGTTGGAGAACAAGTCATTTTCTCAAGGCTGGGATTAAAAATGGCTCTGTGTTTTGCTAAGCATTCCTCTGAAGGGTTGTCAGCGTGTGTGTGTGTGTGTGTGTGTGTCTGAAAACGACCCCAGTGAAAGGGAGGGCTGAGGGATGCTAAACAATGCTCTGCAAAGTTGCAGCCTGTTGGGCTACAGGCCAGAAAATGAATCCAATTTTTCATTCTGTCATTATAAATATTTCAGTGCAAATGGTACTGATTTTCTGCAACTGTGGTTAAGCAAAGGGCCTCTGAGTGAATATTTAAGAAAAAGGGAAAAAAAAAAAAGGTAACAAAGGGGAAGAAGGAGAGGGAAGGGGAAAAAAAAGAAAAAGAGGAAGGGGGGAGGAAATTAAGGTTAGCAAACAATTAATTTCCAACTTCCAGTGTAAAAGATTCTGGGGGAAAAAATCTACAGTGATGCAGTGTGTGACTCAAAGAGGAAAAAAAACATTTACTCTGCTCTTCTTCTGACAGTTTCTCATAAAATATCTGCAGTCCATCTATCTTTTAGTACTCCAGGCTCCTCTGGAGAGCAGAAAATAGTAGTTTAAAGCTCACTTCAGTGCCAGTCTGCGGGAGATTGCTTTCCACAGGACCCCTGCTGATGGAGGCCTAGGGGAAGAGGCCCAGGAGTTATTCAATCAGTCCAAGGCTCTGGGGCGGCCGGGGCTCCTTTGAGGGCTGATTATAAAGCTGCCCTCCTGTTGCCTGCCTCCGAACAGAACGAAATGAGCAGCCTCTTGCTGAGCAGATTCTGCAAGAAGGAATTTCACCTGTCATGGAGTTTGTCAGAGTTTCAGGATTTATCTCGGTGCAAAATTAATAAAATACCAAGCAGGATTTCAGCCTGAACTACTCAGCTGTGTCATCTCAAAGTGATCTTTCACGTTAGAAAACCTGGACACAGCTACTGAAGTCATTCTTGCCCTACTTTTGCTCAGGAGCATCGGCAGGATGCTATGAATGAATAAAAAAAGAATGATTAGAGGTGGATTTCTTTAGGATCACACCCAACGTCGAGCACTGGGTGGGTGCTACTGTCCTAACACGTGCCCTTCCACCTTACTTCTGTGGTTCCTAAATCCCCCTGGAATTAAGCTAGGAATCTGAAATAGAAAAAGATCATCTCTGCAGTTTATAACCTAGCAGGTCCCTTATGGCAGCACATCTGTTAAGTTCATCCACGGGTATTCCAGGTCTGGATTTGATTTACAAGTTTTAAAGGCATATAAACAACAGACTAGATGAGATTACATTCAGTGAAACGCTGCAAATTAATATTGCTGTGACAGTCAAGTACATGGGCTTCTAACCAGATTCTGAGTCTAATATTGCAGTGAGGTGCCAGCTTGATAAAGCATCATCTCCAACCTCTGTGAAGTGAGTTCAGTTCTTTCGAAGCTAGGCAGTCTCACTGGTCTTCTGACAGTGCCTCACAGCAATAATAATAATGATAAAAAATCTTTGTACACCACCTATTTAAGTAAAATTGTGCTGGCTTATAGCATTCGTTCCCAGGAATTTCAAGTCTCAGGTAGCATAGAAGCAATTAACTTGCAGCCTGCAAGAGATGTTGTCAGCTAGGAGAGGATGTCAATGTGTGGAAAATAAAATAGTTGTCAGCTGAGCCAGCTGATGGGTAAATAAATATTATTCAGTTTAGAGTGCTGTTGGTTCAGATCTTGACATGGAGAAACAGAGATACGTGGTATCCAGAAAAGGGAAAACATGCCCAGATTTGGGACAAAAATGCTTTTGCCATCCATAGCTCTTACCCTACACTGTGGTAATTTCTACACGTTGTTCAAAGCTGTCTGCTGGTTGAAATAACAAATCTACCTTTCTGTCTGCTGCTCCTCAGCATTTTCAAGCCAGAGCTCAAAACAAATGGTAACATACCCCTTTCCTCCCTCCTCACCCTTTAAATGCCAGTTCAACATTAATACACATCATAAAGGCACCTTTACCAGGCAGCAGTAGTCTGACAGTTTTAACACTGAGAGATCTCACAGCCAAGAGAGAGAGAGAGAAAGCATGCAAGTGAATGCACAGATGGTGGGAGGGGACACAGGGTGCTCTCAGCAGGCTACAGTAGAGATGCATTAACTCCACAGAGGGATAAGGGCTTCCCACCAGCACAGTCATGAATTATAACTGAGCATGGGACTGAGTTCTTAGTGCCTGTCTCACAGTAAATATACTGCTCCATTTTCCTGCACAGTCACCTTTCACCCTGACAAAGGCAAAGCAAAGCAAAACGCACCACTCATATTTAACAATATCACAGGTTCTTGATATTACATACCAAATATCTACACACAGCAAGTGTGGGGGGCAGCAGAGTGTTCCCTGACACAGAGTGGCCCTCAACAGATTTACACGCCCACGGTCGGTGCCTGTGTCTGGCAATTCCAGTGCCAAATGAGACTCTAACCATCCAGATAAACAACTAAAGCTGCGTGTAGAAATGTGTGTAACTCAGCACTACTGGCTTGTGAGAACTGAATCATCCCTCTCTCCCCTTGTTAACAGGGTGGAGGACACTCAGTTTCAGCTTTGAACACAAAGGAAGCTGAACTTCACAAAAAAGAAATCATGAGAGCCTGCACAAATCCACTCTTTCTCCACCCATAGTCATATTTCAGCCTCAGTTTGATCCAAGCATAATGAACCTGACCCTTAGAACAGGTAGAAAAGCTGAACCTAAAGCTGTTCCTCCTGGTTGGGGTTTTGTATTGAACAGCTCCAGTTGTGTAGCCATCTGCATCTGAGTCTTTTTGACTAATGTTTGGAATGGAGCAATCTAATGATGCTCTTTTTTTGAAAAAGAGAGAAAGGGGAAAATAAAAAGGAAAGTCACCACTTTTGAGCCAAGATTGCTGTTTACTGGAGTTTCCTGGATGTGTCCCTTTCTGAATCACTGACCACACCTTGTTTTCACAAACTATCTGCACCTCCTCCCTGGGGGAATTCATCCCCTCCCAACTTTCCTCCTCCTCAATGAACCCATCAATGGAGAAACCTTGTTATTTTAGGCAGCTGAAAATTTGACCAATTTTAAAGGATTCATTTGCCATGCCTTTCACTTTCGTTTAAATCCTCGGTGTTCCCGTTCTAAATGACAGCACCGCAAGCGCTGCTTTTAAGCACTATTCATCTTGCCTACCACATCCCAGCCTTTCACACAGAAGGCTGTGCTCTCTCCCAACAATGGAGCCTTACTCCTTTATAGCTCGAGGGCAGGACTCTGACTAGCTGTAGACTTGCTGCAAATATCACAATAAAGGCTAGAAATGCGAATTTCTCTTAAAATAGGGGTTGGGCTCTGAAGGTACCTTGCTTTAGAAAACTCTGTCAGGAGCCAACAATACCTCTTTCTCCAAAAGGCACAGCAGCCACCCCCTTGAAACAGCTTTTCCAAATGATCTAACCTGTCAATGGAATCAGGATGCGTGTGAATTTTAGACTTCTCTCTCCCTGCTTTGGGTCTCTAATCGATATTTTAGTTCCCTTCACACCTGATAGGCTCGGTCTTAGTTTGGCAGTGGGGTTTTTTTTGTGGAACATTAAAAAAACCCAAAGAAACCCCACCCTCCCCACTCCAAATCCCTGGAGCTTGAGAAGATGCAGGGCTACCTTATGGGAGAAGGAAGGGTTCAGAGTGCTGATTTTAAGAGGTGGTAGGTTTGCTTCTACCAAGACCTATCCTTGGCAAAGCCAAAACCATGGAGGGGTGAGAACGGGGTGTGCAGGGGCCACAGCAACCTTCTGCCAGGGCTTTGGAGGGAAGAGCTCAGGAGGCAACCTCTCAGTGCTAACGCTGTGCCATCACTCCTTGGGAGAGCAGTGGAGAGTGGAGCCAGGAACGAGGAGCTTATTCCTGGGGATGGAGCGAGGGGGGCCGGCAGCAGGGCTGGGGGGAAGGGAGGCACATTTGCAGAACTGGCCACGGAGCTCCTCGGTACACCATAGCTGGATGCTTCATAAAGTCAGGCTGATGGCAGTCCTGGAGATGGCCATCTGTTGTCAGCTCTGGGCCAGATGAAAGAGGATATAATGGCAGCTCGTGGTAGCTAACAGCAGGGCAGTTGTAGGAAGGAATGCGTCCTGGAATGAAGTGCCGCTTCCTGTTCAGCACAGAAAATCAGTCACTGGGATCACTACATTAGCAAGAAATTAATGGATGGACAATTAAGGGAACTGATCTAGCAGGGAAATTATTCAAATGCAAACGCAGTGCTTATTCCTTCTGCTTACTCCAGGTGTAGGAGCCAACTGATCTGACTAATGGCAAGGTGTAGGCTGGAACCATCAGGGCACAGATGATAAACCATCGTTTTCTGCAAAGGGCCCAATTCCATTTCTAATGATTATTTGTGGGTCAGGGAATACATTTACTGCTTCCCCTGCCCTCAATCTGCAACAGGACTCCCTGATGTTCACAGAGGTTTCTACAAGGACTGAGGGTAGAAATTGGCCTCTTTGCAATAGCTGATCTTCCCCTTGTTGTTACCATGATTTATTTTTACAAGAGCCTTATCATTATTATCAGCATCACTCAGCAGAAAAATGTTTGCCTTCCCAAGCACTATTATTTCTGTCTTGTTTCTTTTCCCCATAATCTCCTTTTTTACTTCTCTTTTACTCCTTTGTCTTTTGTTTCTTTCTTCCTCTGCCTTTCTGTGCATTTTCCTCTCTGCAGCAACTTCTGATTTGCTTCTTTAGGCTGAGATCCCTCACACCTCACTGTTCCTTTGCTAAACCAGTCAGGAATCATGATGTTAATGCTGACATCTAATGTCACTGGTTATGTTTCAGAGTCAACACTTTAAAAGACAAAGGAACAGTGGAGCTTATCTTCTGATTGCCATGGTTTCATGCTGCTTTCAGACTGGAGACAACAAACTTAATTTAAGGTATTTGCATGACAGTCTTTGCAGTCAGGGGGATTATGAACTGTGCTGTGTCACCTGATTCTGCAGAAGATGTTTAATGTTGATCACAGGAGGCAATAAGGGGAACAGATCCAAAGTATGGGTTAATCTTTTTCTGTTGTTGCTGATTTTTCTTTTTTTCTTTTTAAATAGATACCTATATTTCAGAAAATATAGGCATATAGGAGCATAAACAGGAAGGAGTAGGCAAAACAGAGTCATATATTCAAGCACATACTCATGTGGGTATGACTCTATCCCCCCTGAAAGAGAAGGAATATAGATTCTTGTGTATTTTTGTATGGGTACCCTGTGGGTGTAGCTCAGTACTTTTTTGGGACAGTATATTTAACTTCCAGTCCTTTGTCATTTTACTGTTCCTTAAGTCTGAATTTTTTTGTCAAGATTAAAATGGTGTATTTGAAGGCAACGTTCAACCCTTAACTGCCACGCTGTCTTTGTCAATTAATTCTGTAATTTCATCAATAATATCACTCAAGCATCTGAAAAAAAAAACAAACCCATCACTGTGATTTGAGAAATTTAAGGAATGCCCTCTCAGGGAACGTATAAGGGATGTTGTGAACACATTCTTTCATGCTTATTTACAGGAAAAAGTGTGGAGAGTTTCACAGGCTGACTGTAGCATGTAGAGCTACAAGTGTAGGGGGTATGTGGAGACAAGTAAGAATTGTTAACACTGAGTCCATCTTTGTCAAGCACTATTTAATGAAATCAAAATGATCCCTGAAAAACTCTGGCACTTTGGGCTTGGTGGGCTTTGCAATGTGCCATAAATATTCATGAACTAATGAAGTGCCCATAGGGAGTGTTTACATTTGAATAGGCCAATGAAAGGTGGGTGAACTCAAAAGCTCCAAACCTGGAAATTTCTTATTTAGAAAAGAATAACAGCATGAAAACCTAATATGGCTGTAACACCCCTCGATCCCCAGGAGGGAAGGGGCATTGGAAGGGAATTCAAAGTCTTTTTTTTTTGTATTTAAACTTTGGTTGGTAGGGAAAACACTTTGAAGCTGTGTCCTTAAAGAGCCAACACATGAGTGTCTCCACCGTGTGTTTCTCTTGATTGCCTTTTCTGAGGAAATCTGCAAAGAAAAGCATTCTCCATTCTAGGGAGAGAAGGCTCAAGTCTCAGGAACACAGGTCTGAATTTTCCAAATCTTTGAAGACATGGAAAAAAATACTCACTGCACACTAATGTCCATACATTTAGCTGAAACAGAAAGCACAGTAAGGGTGCAAGAAAAAAAGCACTCAAACTAGTGATTCTTGCAGTGTGTACAGCTTTATCAAGCTCCTTCAAAACTTAAGCATTAATTAACAATTCTAGTGTCTCTGGCACCATTATCATCATCATCCTCACTCAGGAGATGGAGAGCAAGCTCATATCTGACCTTGAGACTGAACTGAGCTCTCCTGACTCCTAGGCATTTACTCTGACAAAAGCAACCTGACTGCCTGCTAAGGACTAAGGCAAACATTACAGAATGTGGCATCTGTATTTAGGCATCAAAAGTGTTTTGCTGAAACATTAAACGAGGCTGTGGCTGCTCAGCACCTACACTTTTATCCAGGTTCCTAACTTCAGGCATTTATGACCTGATTTCCTGATGTTCTCTGCACCAGCATCTTGCACTGGCCTTAACGGCAGCTAGAGGTGCTCAGCACCCTCTCAGAAATAGGCCATTGAGTTAGAAAATGTTGGCCTAAAGCTTTGATTGTTAATTGGATTCCAGGTAGGCTTCTTTTTAAGAAGAGCTGACAAAGTTATTCCCTGCTGGCTCTTGGCCTTTGGGGTCTAGAAAGCCAGCATCTCTGTTCCACTCCTCACCCTAAGAGTGTGGGGACCTAGAAATGCCACAACTAATCTCCAGTTTCACTTAAAGAAAATGTTTTGAGGCCTTTTTCTTTGTGTGCAGAAAACATCCTCGAAAACCTAACTCCACCTGCAGGTTTGAAAAGTTTTGTCCCTGTTTTTGTGTAAAGAGTATAAAGTATTCATGGTCTCCCCTGCTGTCATGGAAGGCACGTCCTTGGGACCTGCCTGAGACACAGACTCAGCTGCTGGGGGGCGCCTGGGCAAAACAATCCTATGTGGAGTTACTGGTGCTATGGATGGTGCTGTTCCCACACCAACCTCTTTCCCAGCTGGTCCCAGAAGGCCTCTGCCACAAGGAGACAACCCCAGTCCAGGTTAATTAGCAGTTTTCTCTAGTCGACCCCCAAATGAGAGAATACAGTGTTTGAACCCCAGCTCTCCTACTGTCTCCAGTAAAGGTCTCAGCCAAGTCCTTTAGTTCTTCAAATAGCCTACAGCTTGCTTAGTTCAGCTTTAGCTCAGGTCAAAAACATTTTAAAGGCTGTTTTAAAAATTTTTTGGGAGCTTTTTACAACGCAGAGGTCTTTGGAAAGTTTAACCCCTGGAGAAATGAGGAAGAAACTGGAAGATCAGTTTTCAACGGTGTTAACCTCGGAATAGGGAAATGTTAAAACTGGACATCCAGAGAGGGACACATGAAAAGCTGCATAAAACTTCTGGAGGCTCTTCTGCACTGCCTCTGCCCCGCTCTGCTTCAGCTGCTTGCACTGGGAACTGAGAATGTTCTCCTGCTGTTTTAAGTGACATGAGTAACATCTGCTAGGAGTGCTTCATTCTTCCTTTCATCCTTTCCCTGGGGAAGGAACCGTGTATTTTGTTTTGGAAGATATCTGCTGTTGTGGGTTGGGGTTTTGCAGAAGGTTTAGAAATCTACACGCAGGTACATGTTTATGTGAGACAAGGGAGCCTTTGGCACCTCTGAGTGCACCCTACTCTTAAAAGCATAAGCTGAGGACCTTCATGGTGATAGTTAATTGCTGTGGAAGCGTGGCCATGCACTCCCAGGCCTCTGAGCAAGGTCTAGCTCCTGTGCAAACAAGCTTCAGCTCTTTGATACAAACACTCACAAGGCAAGGCTGTCAACTGTTGTTATCAAAGGGGGAGAAATCCTCAGGTGCTGTCTGAGAGGTGCTGGACCCCATCCACCAACGAATATTCAGGGTTGAGTCTTAGAGCAGAACTGGGCAGGCATCGAGAAAGGCAGCGTGGAGAGCAAGAGAGCAGGTTGAACGTGCTCCAGGTCTCCTCTGCTACTGAGGAGGAGTGCTGCAGAACTCTCTGCTAGCTGGAACCTCCTCCAGGCTGATGGCTTCCTGCCCAGGTATTTGGTGCTGATGGAGTCCAGAAGGAAGCAGCGAGGGCGTGAATCACTGAGGCCAGGTCCCTTCTGAGCAGGACTGGGAGCAACCGCTGAGCCAATTATTTCTTGCCCTAGTTTTCATGTCTGTAAAGTGGGGACACTTAACTACCCCAGGGGTAACTAATTATGAGTCACAAAATGTTAAGTAAATGCTCTAATTCTTCAAAAAAAACACCCCATAATTTTTGGACTGGGCAAAATGGTCCTGAAAGGTCATGGAGTCTTGGCCTAGTATCATATTCAGTTGTGTTATCACTGATAAAACAATGATAAAACCTGACTCAACATTGGCACCTCACTGACTCAGCAACATTTAAAAAACCCTAAAATGAATCTTTTCACTCTGGGTAACACACCACAAGAGTGTCTCCTCCACACACACACACCACGATAGGTTGTGTTGACTATGGAGGTAACACTAGGACTGGAAATAGGGAAGGAATGACCACTCCTCATCAGAGACAAGGGAAGCACAACACCCCTTCAAACACCTGAGCCTAAGCTGGAAAACTAAGACAAAAGAAACAGGCACTGGAAAAAGCAGGAGGACAAGAAAGGGAAGTTTTATAGGCACAAATTATTTTAGCATCATTTAACAAAGGTTCAATATTAAGTGAAATTAGTGATAAGTTTCTTTACTTGCTTATTAAACAAAAGTTCAATGTTAAGGATGATGGATGGGGAAGAATGTTTTAGTTATATCTAAACAGAGGACTGTAGGGTCATATGACAAGTGTTCAGTTAGGAGTTTCAACTTTTGGGAGACATCTAGGCCCTCTAAATAAACCTACCTTGCAGCTTCCTGATCTGATAGCTAGAAGGGATATATTTCTCATTTTAAAGATTGTTACAAGCCTATTTCTGAAAAGCCCTTATTGTATCAACCTTTCCATTTTAATGAAGAAACATTTTAGGGACACACTTTTTCAACACCATTTTGGAAGAGTAAATAGACAGCTGGAAGTATGAAAATTCACAACTTGGAACACTTAAAGCATACACTTGTAACTGTTACAGAAGGTTTCAGTTTGATTCATTTCTGTGGAGGTAGTATCTCCAAAAATTTAGAGCTGGTAGAGTAACTGTGGAGCACAAAGACTTTTAAAGGAAGTGTCAAAGGTGGGAAAAGGGTGAGCTATGGAGAGGACCTTAAAACAAAGAGTGAATTCCTGTAAAATCTCTTTTTTTTCAACATAAAATTCGAGTCATATGTTTCAGGTTTGATTTTCAGGACTGGTCATTTGCTCTCTGTTCTCACTAGAATGTGGTCCAATGGGATTGTCTTGCATTCCTACCAGGAGTCTGGAGTGAAATCATAGAAACCTCTCAAGAGAGCCCTACTTGTTTTTTATTCATGGACAAGATTGATAATGAGGGGATAGTAACTTCCACGAGGTGAGATGAACACAGTATGTGGGGATTTCATCTTCCTATGGCCTTCCCTTCTCAGAACAGGAGTCAGAAAATGCTAAGCAAAAAAAACCCCACTG
The DNA here is from genome assembly GCF_000691845.1 of Merops nubicus. NCBI lineage: Eukaryota > Metazoa > Chordata > Aves > Coraciiformes > Meropidae > Merops > Merops nubicus. Next base: position 31,902 of record NW_008620871.1, on the reverse strand, counting down.
CACTGGGCAAAACACTAAGCTAAATATTTGCTGTAGCTCTGAATTTATTCCCTGTAATTATGAGCTGTACTATACATGTGAACAGGGCTTCAATGCTGTCGTGTCCTGCTCTGCTCTGCCTTGTTCATGTTCTGAGGCTGCCCTACAGCCATGGAGTGCTGTCCCTGGCTTCTCATCTGGGGTGATTAGATGGACTTCAGATGCATGCTTGAATTAAAGGCAAGGAACCATTCCTGATAGAGGGAATAAATACACTGTTATGCTGCAAGCCTCAACACAAACCATGGTAATGTGAAAGGATAGAAAAACATAACCTGGAGGCTAGTTGCCCAAGATTCCACTCCTTTAGCTGGTAGATAGCCTGAACAAAGTGATGCCTCCTAGAACAGGTTTTAAATGAGAGTGGCTGGAGATCAATGTCTTTTCAGCAAAAGCAGACTCCAAAGGTCAGTGTCTACTGCTCTGCCTAAGTGCTCTGCTGCCCTTTCACCAGCCTGGGTAGATATCCAGAGGTAAGAGCAGAAAACCAGTGATACCAACAAATAAATACAAATGGCATAAGGGTACTGCTTTTTTTTTTTTTTTAATATAGTGCATTTTCAGCTGGGATGGGGCTACCCAGGTTAATTAAAATAATAAACAGTGAATAATAAGAAATAATGAAATATAAAAATTTAAAATATAAAAAAAAATAAATAGTGAATTGAGTGAATAAGCAGCTGAATACCTTTTTTTTTTTTCCTTTTTGCAAGTGTAGCTCAGCCAGAGAGAGGCTGTCTCTAAGGGTATGGAGATGTGGTCTGTTAAGAGCCTTCTGCAGCATGGAACAACCAACACTCTGATTGTCACCTCGTCGGTGTAGAGTATAATTTGCCTCTCTGTAGTGACATCCTTTTGTGCCCTTCACTAGAAAACCAGGTGCCTCACTTATGCTGAAGTTTTAATGAACCAGGTGGAGATGGAGAGAGCAAAACCTTGCCCTCAGTATTCATCCAAAATTGTTTGCAGATCTTGTTCAGCATTTATTCCTTCCTCTCTGCCCTCTTGTTTACCATCAGCAAACAGAATCATTACAAGTCTGACAACAGCACCCAAGAAGTAACATGCATTTGACCCTCCTGGGTTTTTTTTTGCCCACCAAGTTAGTGTTTATGGGAAATAGCCAGCAGGTAAACCATGATAAATGCTGTCCCCTTCCCCCCTCCTCCCATCCCTTCACTCCAGTGCTCAGATTTTCACATTTAGAGACAAAAGAATACATTTCATTTCCATTTCACTGCTCCAATAAGTGTTTTCTGGCTATCAAAGAGAAAAATAGGATGCCTGTTTCTCTCTCCCCAAGAATATCTCCAGTTGCCACAACCTGTAGGGCAAAAATGCCAAGGTGGCTCCCAAAATTCAGGTCTGTATCTGGTGACTTTCTGCCAGCACCTTTTTGAAGCAGGTTGATTCACCTGCAATTTCTCTTGTCCTTCCCTCCCTCCCATCCTGTTGATGAGCAGGTATGAGAGGAGATAATGTCAAGGAAGGCTTTGAAGTCAGCTGTGAAATGCACAATGCAGGTATGAGTCCCAGGTAACAAGTGTCATACCTGCAGCTCTGTTTGGAAGAAGAACTTCTGTGGACACTGTGTGCAGTCATAGATCTTGTCCTCCTGTCCGTGGGCTGAGAAAATATGCTGCTGCAACTTGTTGGCTTGGACAAACACTGAAATATTAGACAAACAACAAGCTTTTCATTATTTCATGTTGCAAGTGAGTAGGTTTTTTTTATAAACAATTTCCCATGAACATTCTAGCAGTTCCAAGAGGTAAAATTAGGCTGGTGCACTCTGATTTCACATTAGCTGTTGCTATAATGGGCACTAATGAACACTATTTATCTACAAAGTGTGATCCTTCTTCTGAAATAACTGAAGAAAAAGAGATGCCTGGTGTAAAAAGGAAAAAAAAAGAAAGAAAAAAGACCCTAACAGGACAACCAGTGAAGATTTCAAATTTAAAGAATCTAAAAAATGCCATTTTCTCTTCAGAATTATTTCTTCATGCTCACTGCACTTTGATTGAACACACACAAAACTTATTTCCTAGCAACCAACAGGTTTGAAAAGCAGAGATGCCAAAGTCCTGTTTACTCTCTGTGCCTAAAGTGAAATCTAACAAACAGCTCTGTATTCAAATGTGTTAATGCTAAAAATTATATCCCACAGCTACACTGGGGCAATGTCTATAAATGTGAAACAGAACTGCAGGTAAATTCTCTTTGGATACTTTAAGATCAACTCTGCCTACACACTGAATGCGAGGGTTTCAATAATATAAACATGTTCAATTTTAATGACTACAAAACAAGGCCCTAAGACTGTGTAACAGTTTACCTAGGAGACATACTATTAATAATTAAATTGTATATGCCAGAGGCAGTGTTTGGGTTGGCAGCACTGACTTCTGATGGATGCCTGGTGCACTGTGACCTAAAAAAGTTTGCATCTACAATATTAATCTGTATAGGCAGGGAAAGGATTTATTAAAGATGCTGGCATTTGACTTTGACTCCACTCCTAATCATTAAAATTATTCTAATTGCAAGGCAACAAAACCCATCAGAATATTGTTCTTCTGAGTCATACATTTTAATCACATTTCTCATTACCCTAGGAAAAAAAAAAAAAAAGATCAAATTCCATTTTCTATATAAAACTTATATTGGTGATTTTTATTTCTTGCTAATATTGTAGCAAGACATGCTGAAATAATTTAATGGCATATTGCTAATAAAACACCATTGTTTATGATTAATGCTGGGTGTCTATTTAC
>NW_008620871.1:27084-29055 GCF_000691845.1 Merops nubicus | reverse complement strand
AGAGTGTTTCACAGATTAGAATCGACTTATCTCCATATTCTTTAAGACATTTTAAGAGGCTACTGGCTCAAACATTGAATAAGTAGTTTTATCAGGGATCTTGCTCACAAAGAGAATCATAAGTGGGTGCTCCTTACATAAGTAAGGAGCAAATATATTTTGTATTGCATTTACAGCTCCTCCAAACCTTGAAATCAAAGAGCCATGGCATTACACTGAAAAAAAAAAATCACATTGTAATATGCCCACTAGTAAAAGGGGAAAAAAATTAGTAGAATAACTAATAAAACTAAAAAAAACCCCTGAACAAACAAAAAAAAATGCCTAACTGAAAGAATTATTGAGCACAGATGCCTAACAGGCAAACTGTTTATGGCAGAGCTATCCACGCTCAGACATTTCTGTGACAGGATGTGCAATGAAGATGAACTATGTATTTTTTAAGTTTTATAACCCACAGAAATGTGTGAAACCTGAACACAGGGAGGTAATAATCATCACTAGCCGCTGCATCCCAGCGATGAAAAATTCAGCTTTAATTTTCCTCTGTAATAAGCACTGAGGTTTTATGGGGAGGGGAGCTGCCAAACAAAGAGAGGTAAAAGGAAAGTATTAAAGGGTCTATTTGCCTATCAATGAAAATCCTTCACTCCTATTAATGGAGAACAGAAACCTTGAATGGCTTCCAGAATTAGCATACCATTGATGCGAGAATACCCAAAGTGTGTTTTGTCATGTTTGTGATTATCTTTGATTTTCATCTTGTAAAGCAAAATTGGGCATGTAAGCTACATATTAACACTTACGTCTTAGGTTATCATTTTACAAAATGTTCTATTAAGAAGCTCTTAAAAAACACTCACAACAACTCTGTAGGCATGCTTTTAATGTGTTTTCATTTCCACCACCAGCATTTTTCTGCTCCTCATTATGGCCCCAAGGCTGCCGTGCTTAGCCCTACTGGGTCAAGTTATTTTCTCACTTGGGTTTTACTCCTCAATAACACCACTGACTCGGGGAGGATTGTTCCACACTTGGACTTGTGTCAGGGTAGAGCAGAGTCTGACTTTCTAAAGCATCTTACAAGTGTGTTTCTTCTCCCCACAAGCCCACAAAGGCATGCAGCTGGACTTTCTCACCCCATCAGAGGACGATATTGCCACACAGACTGTGCCCAAGTGGCCCTCGCCCACGGGGCCAAGCTCTGCTCTGAGCTACATCTGTTTAGATGACACAGCTGTAGCTTTAAAGGACATATTTCTAGGCAGATTTCACCTTGGCAAGTCTGGAACCTGAAGGTAATGAATGTGATGCTGTGGAAGGTAACAGTCTATCACTTCTGTAATTACAAAACCTCAAAACTGGTGGTAGAAGAGCTTGAAATGCATTTCTTGCAGATGGATGCCTGGCCCTCCAAGGAGCTCAGCTTTCTAAACGATTTCTAATTGATATTACTAATGAGCACAAAAATAAGGTTTCCTCCTAAAACTGACCTAAAGATAGCACATGACACAGTGGTAAGTGTTCTACAAGCACGCTAAGGGCATGATGTGGACAAGCAGTGACAGCCTCCTACCTGTGAAGCACACAGGACATTTGAAGGTGCCTCCCATGCCTTCAAAGCTGTGCTCTATCAGGTGGCACTGAAGTTTGGCAGGAGAGTCAAACGTCTGATTGCAGAGCTTGCATTCATGGTTCAGTCCTTCATCTGCAGGAGAAATCAAAGAAAAAGGTGAAATTCATCACAGCCCTTACCAAAAAGCAAGTCCATCACAATCTGTGAACTGAAGAGGCTTCTTCTTTTCCTAAGCTCAGGAAATGGGGCTCAGAGATGCCTCTCAGCACCTGTGGCTGCTGAAGTGTTCTTTTACCTGAAGGTTTCAAAATGTACAAGGCTTATCTGGGCAATAAAAGCACAGTTTTTCCACAGGCAATTAGCACATACAATTAGCAAACAGAACTTGGAGCAAT
>NW_008620871.1:21687-27053 GCF_000691845.1 Merops nubicus | reverse complement strand
GGAAATGAGCAAGACCTGAAACATCTCTTAGCAGAGCCACCTGATCACGACCAAGTACATTTGCAAAAGGGATCTGATGCTGATCACACATCACCCAGCACACCACGGGTAGGAACTGCAGCCTCGTGCATTTTTGGGACTCTGGCTGATGTGGAGCTTCTCTCATCCACCATGAGAAGGGTCGTTTATCCTCTCCCCTCACTCTTGCTCCACGTTTCCAGTCCCAGGGGTGTGTGCAAAACCTGCAAGCAGCAGGATTTCCCCCCTCCCTTTCTGGCAAGCCTAGATTTTTTTTTTTCCCCCTCTTTTTTTTTCACATTTCTCCTCTTAAAGCCAAGTTCCCACGTGCTTCCTGACCCAGCTTTCCCACCGACGTCCTGCGACTTTAAACCCTTCCCGCTTGTTCCTCCGCTTCCTCCCATTGTCCCCCTGAAGGCCAGGCTGGTGCCTGGCACCACCTTCCCTTCCTGAGGGTGCCTCAGGCTTCATCCAGGCTGCCAGGAGGGCAGGCAATGGCTGTCCTACTTAGAAACAGTTGCTAGGTGAGAAGTGGCTCCCAGCCCTGCTGCAGAGGCCTCAATTCCCGCAGCGCCGCTTGGGAAAGGTCCCGCCGTATGTCACCGGTGTGCCACAGGAGGGGCCTCGATCTCCCAGGTAAATACTGTATCTGATTATTAAAAATCAAGGGGGAATAAAACGCTCGGTGACTCACGTGGCTCCTGAGGTGGAGAGGAGTGATTCAGGAGAGGCAAAAATCACAACAATCCTCCCCAAATTAAAGAAAAGAAGATGTGGTGCTTGTGTAGCCGAGCGGGGCCACACACCCTCTCAAAATGATCCTTAGTGACATACCAAAATTGACAAAATTTCAGTGGTAGCCCTCAGCTTTCACTCGTTTATCTGAAAGCTAAATTTAGCCTTCATGTCAGTCATGGCATCGTTAGCAAAGAGGAGGGATCTGTGGGTTCTAGACACTGAAAGCTTTGCCAGCTGGTGGTGGCCACTCTGCAGGTGGGACTACTGAAAACTCTCCTTGTGGTGGTTTTTATGAGGTGTCAGAGCTCTTAATGAGAAGGTAAGGGGCAGATGAAAACCAACAAAGCCAAAAGATTGGCACAAAATCAGGGCAGGGTGGTGAGGTGTCTGCTTTGGAATACACAGGTAGTAATGCCAGACTACAGAAATGTCTCTCCTGTCATCAGCATGTACCTGGGGAGCTCTTTCTTCACTGAACACCAAGCTCTTATAATGTTATTATGTACAATGCCTCCACTGCCTTTCATGGTAAACCCATATTTTTCATATATCAACTGCAGGAGGAAGGTAGGACTCCTTTTTGGCTCTTGAAAATGGAACCATGGGCATGTGGCCATTCTTTAAACTCTCCTGCCTTCCTCTTATTCTTAGCACAAGGGCACGGTGCCACGGGTACAGCCAACCATGGCTGAGCATCCCTCACGTGCTCACAGGGCTTGTCACAGACTTAGTGTTGTCCCTGAGGTGCCTGCCTCTGTTACCCACGTCAGACAGGAGAACTTTGCTGCTTTTGACCCCCAAAACATAGGCTGTGCCACAGATGCCCAGTGGCAGGTGAGATCTTTCGTAGTGTTTATCAAATAAACACTGTTTCCTCAGCAGGGACAATTTTAGTGGATTTAGTTGCCTGTGATTTGGGGGGTTTCACCATCACTGACAAACCCTTCCAGTGTGTTTGCCTGTGATTTGGGGGGTTTCACCATCACTGACAAACCCTTCCAGTGTGTTCTGCTTTTGCTGCTGCTGAGAGAAGACAAGAAGGGCCCGTGCAAGCACCACCAAGGGAAGAGAGCAGGAGGGTAATTATGAGCTAGAGAGCCTGTAGGGTGAAGTTCCTTCATCAGACTGTTTGTGCTGATAGACACAGTCAAAGGAATTAGGACAAAGGGAGCTCCATCTCAGGATCTTCCACGTGTCAAGGTGAAGATAATCAATGGCAATTCTCAAATCACAGAGTTACTGTTGGCAAAGTGTAAATGAACCACGCTAATCATTCTTGAACGTGGGGACACTGAACAGGGGGGGTAGTTCTTCAAACATTCCAAGGGAGAGAGACTTCCTAAAAAAAATATATTTTTATATAGAGCTACAGAAGACAGAGAAGGCTTTTTTTTGGTCTTTCCATTCCCTTGGCTAATGAGGAAAAAGCAAGAAGAAAGGTATGTGCTCCTGATGCTGGAGCAAAACTAATTTTAGTGCAGAATTTGGACTTGTTCAAGAAAAATTGAACCCCATTAAATGTGCCCCTATTGTATTTCCCACATCTCTCAGCTCCGAGGCCATCTCCTGGTCACAAACATCAAACCCACTTTGATTACTCTGTGTTGCAAATCCCATTTTCCTAAAGGCTTATCAACAGGGTTTGAAAAACCTCCTCACCCACTCGCCTGGGGCAGATGGGAAACTTCCCCAGGCAAGAGACATCAATTTGTGCAGAATCCAAACTTTCTTTTAAAAATGAAATGTTTTTAGTCTCCTAGTTTTAAAGACTGCATTTAAAGCATGACTACATTTGTATAACCAACACAACCATTTTTTTCCTCAGTCTCACTGTTCAGGCAGCTATAAACCCCTCCCCTCACACTTTTTCACCAGTTTTTGGGAAAAAAACCCACACCCTCAGAACAAAGGGCAAGGTTCCAGTCCTTGAATTCAAGAACATGAGATCAGCATGATTTAGGTTTAAGGTTAGAGCACTGTCAGAAGAGCCAGGAATGCAGAGTTCCACTTCAAACTCTGATACTGACTTACTCTTATCACCTTGGGCATGACAAGTACAGCCTGGGTTTCTCAGCCTACCCATCTTTAAAGAAGAGGTGTTAATTTTTAATTTCTACTTTAATAGGCTGACCTAATTAGTATCCCTTAAGACTTGCAATACAGCTGGGACAGCAGGAGAAGAGTCCAGGACGATCTGCCATGCACAGAAGACCCAGAATCGTTGCCATCTGCCTTTGAAAAGGTTTAAGATAACAGTGCCTGGGCACACAACTGCCTGCTTCCTTGGGCCACAGAGCCCTGCAGAAGGATGAGGGAACAAGGCTTTGTTCCCCTGCTCTGCTCTCCACAGAGAATTTAAAAGCACAGCCAGCGTTTTGCCTCCCGCTGGCATCAAAGGGCCAGGGTGTGGCAGCTCTGGCAAAGGTGCCAGATGTGGAAAGAAGATGCAAAAGGCTCTGTTTGCACACCAGCCTCTGTCTGGCTCTTCATGTTCAGCAAACAATTTGCTAGGGTGCTAGGGAAGTGCAGAGCATGATATCATTAATAAATAACGTGGCTGATGAAATGTCACATTTTCAGTTTCCATTTGGGATAAATCTGAAGTGGAATGGAGTGTCAGAGGCAGTCCAAGTGGCTCTCCTTCTCTGCAGAACAGAGCTACTGCTCTTTGCTCTTGCTCAGGGGGTGGAAAAAAAAAAAAAGAAGAAAAAAAAAAAAAAGGGAAAAAGAAAAGTGCTGAACAGCTTTAAAAAATTCAATCAAAATAATCTGCTCTTTGGAAAGGTGGCGGCTGACAGTAATTGGAAAATACTGTCTGACTCATTTATTAAAGTGAGATTCTGAGTCAATTGATTTAATAACCATTAGAATATTCTATTAAGGATATAATAGGTTGGCACAGCCCTATTTTTTATTAAGAGTTATAGGTAAGAAATAAGCAATGCTATGGAATTTTAGACAACTCCTGTATGGATTAGGCTGAAAATATGGCTTGCAAAATAGGTATAAAAGCAGCAACTATCAGGAAGAGGAACAGGAAAGTACATTACAGTGCAAATGAGTAAGCTGAATGATGAAAAAGAAATGAACCTTTAGTATAAAGCCTGCACTTCTCCAAATCTAACAGAAAACTACATCCCCTGATGTGGTACATCATGAAACAAGTCAGCACGTCCTTCACGTTAGGGATCCAACAACTCCATAAGGAAGGGGAGAACCAAGTGCCCACTGTACAGCCCAGAGCTGCTGCCTGCTCTTGCCCTTGGGCTGGGACATGAGTTTGGGCACCGTGAAGACCCTGCAACATGGATCCACCCACTGCTGGTAGAGAAATGAGTTGGATGCATGCAGAATTTCTGCAGAAGTAAATTGCTTTCTGTTTGTAATCTTTATTCAGATAGGGGGGAAACGTAAACATGATTGAATTATAAATAAATGTATTTAATATGCAGATAAATGTTTAATATTGACACAAATATTAAATGTTTCAGTGGAGGCAGGTAGATCTTCATTGAGGTGCAGCCCATTGCCTCAGCGAGTGACTTGTTAACCAGCTATAAAAGCAAACAAAATCAGTCTTCATGCTGAACAAAAACACTCACATTTGGGGATCCTTGGTCTCTGCACCAGCTACCCACACTGTGGAGTTTCTGAGTCCCTTGTGTGGGAGGCAAGGCAAGGTAAGGTCCTCTCATCTGCACCCCTACTTGAGGCACTGCTTTGGATGACCTGGCCCAGGTTGTGCAACCAACTCCACACTCAACTCGCTCATCTCACAGAAGGCCCTGACATTTCAATAGACACTTTAAACAAACAAACCCCTTTAAGCAGCCTCCAGACTGCGTGTCCCATGTTTATGCTTCTTGCTCTTCAATAAAAAAACAAAACTAGAGCAGCTACAAGCAAATGTTCACTGCCTGACTTACACGCAGCTGTTAAGTCGGTAACCACTGGAGGCCCTCTTATATTGTCTGATCAACACTACAGCCATTACCAAGTACCAATTTGTAACAGTTTACAAGTAACTCTTTCTCTCACACACCCTCGAGATTGTCCAGAAGGGTCCTTCTGCCTTTTACTTGGAATAAATCTATAGGCAAAGGTCCAAGGATGATGATGTCCTCCTGGTAAATCACCACGAGGCTGGGTCCAGGCTTGAAAGCATCTGCTAAGAAGTAGTGTAAACTTTGCCCTCCACACACAACACAGACTGAAATGGCCTGCAGTGCCTCTATTTATTTTTTTTTTTCAGGTCTAAAGCATGCAGAGCTCCCACATTCAATGTGTTTTCTCTATAATTTTTTTCTTTTCCCAAGCAAACCATGCCCCTAAACCAATTTCTCTTTCTCCGCATTGCTTCCACTCTTCCCGGAGTTAATTTTGCAGCACACATTTATAAGCCAGAGATCTGAGGAGTAAGGAAGGAATGGTATCGATGACAGCCAACCCCTTGGCTACAACATCTCACACTGAAAACCAGGGAAGGACAAAACACGCTGTACAACACTTTATTTTGCAGAGCACAGGGAGATTCACGCTGCCCAGCTTGTAATGTTGTGTTTGTCTGTCTCCTTTTAATTCTACTGGCCATGCTGCCCCACCCCAGCCTC
>NW_008620871.1:0-21662 GCF_000691845.1 Merops nubicus | reverse complement strand
TCCTGCTCAGAACTCAGTCTTGGGGGCCAATAAGGTGAGTAAGTGCATGACAAGTATCCCCACCTGCTAAGGGACTCACAACACCAGGTCTGGAAGCTGAAACAAAATAGTGCCTGAAGCCTCCAGCACCACATTTGTGATTTCTCCCCGATTGTAATAGTGCTTCTGTTATTTTCAGCTTCTCAAACGTTAACACATCTGCCCCCCCAAAAAAAAAACCACTATACACAATGTTAATTTTGGAAGCTGACATGAAACTCACGGGCATATAGTGATAAAGAAGGAGAAATAGTGAAGGGAAAGCGTACAGCTGGAATTTGCATCAGGAAAAAGAATACAGCTTGGATTTACAGCCCTGAGAACAACCTGCCGTGGAAAAACAGGGGTTAAAAGTTCTAACTAGTGGTTCAATAATGATGGGACAGGATGGAGGATTGGATGGTAAGACAGTAGTACACCCACCTTTCTCCTGCAATGCCCAGGGCAGACCACCACGTGTTTGGAATCAGGATGGCAGGTGAAAGAAATACCTCCCTCATCCTCCCCACACAGTCATCCTGCACTTCCCTCTTGTGCCACTCACTGCTGCTCGGGTAGGCAGCCCTGCACTGTGGTCTGTGTCTACTCTTAATACCACTTTTAACCCAAATCAGGATGTTAGCTAGAGACTGGGAAACTCAAAACATCAGGCTGCAACCTGAGCAATGTCTCCTTGCTTTTTTTTTCAGTTCAGAATGATTTTTGGGCAAGGTTCTGCCCATGTATGAGGAGGGAGGTGGACAAGATGCAAGGAGCAATCCCAAAGTGTTGTCACCAACAACTGTAGCTTCCCAAGGGGAAAGTCAAGACCGGGCTATGACTCTACCTTGAAGGATTCTGGGCAGCATCAGAAGGTTGAGAATGGGACCTGTTGAGGCTGGACCATGCTGGCTCCCAGGTAGGGACCAAGCAGCACCACGTGGGAAGCCTTGTTCAGCATGCAGGGAATAAATCCTACAGCCCTCTGCTGAGTATTGCTAAAGCTGCAGCAAAGGGTGCTGACTGATGGAGTGACAATGAGCTGGGATCCACCTCCTCAATTAAAGCAAAAGTTCATCTCTCCAGGGCCAGATTTTGAAATTAGATCTGCTTAAGGGAAAGCCAGTCTACTGCATCTTTCATTCCACTGTATTTTTGTCTGAAGCAAGGGATGCATTTCACTTCACCAACTGTTCGCTTTTTTGCTTGGTTGCACTCACTTTGGCTGCTTGTAAGTGAAGTCTCCTTACCACATGTGCCTTGTATGTTCTATTAAATCCACAGATTGTCTGGCTGGATGAAAATAAAAGAAGGGCAACTGGCAGGATCTATTTCTTAATAACTGTCATGTTTCGGTGTGAGTAAGAATGATTTAAACCCAGCAAATGCCTTCTCCATCAAAGAACAGCATTTTCTGGGCAACTGGCTACCAGGAGAGAGTTCAGGAATTCACCCACTGATGGGACGTGCATGATTTGCTACTCCTTGTCTGTAACTGCAGCAGGAAAAGGCATTACAATTTGTTCAGAAAGGAGCCTGTGTTGCATCTCGTGGTGATCCACATTACAAGGTTACACTCCATCACTGCAACAGGATCCCCTGTGCTGGAGCTTATTTTGGAAACAATTTCACCGTGGGATATAAAAAGAAACTGAAACCTGTAGGAATAAGCTGAGTGGTATGAGTTATTTGTAGAGAGATGATCCAGCTCAGTGTTTACCTTTTAAAAAAGCACTTAGTGAGCACTGATTGAAAACTTGGGAGACTGATCCTTCAGATGTTCACATACCTAGCTCAAGTGAGCAGGCCTCCCATCTTATTAGGCTCTTGTCTAGACTTTTTGTGGGACTAAATACTTCCTAAGTGGGCCAGGTCAAGCCCTCCATCCTTAGACTGCACAGTGAGATCCAGATTGTTCTCTGCATATTACAGATAAAGAAACCAAACTCCAAAGCTGCTGTTTCCCCACACCAAATAAAGAATGAAAACTCTCTTACCGAGTTCCAACTAATGAAGAATCAGGCCCTGCTTAATCTGCTCATCATTATCAGTTTTTTGGACTAAATCTCCTCTAGTAAAGTCTATTTGGGCTCAGAGATTGCCCAAGCAAAGCAGTTGTTAACAATTTAATCAAACTATAGGGGGAACAGCTAATAAAAATGTCACATTTGTGTTCAGAAGAATCAGAAACAGTAAAATGTAAGTAAAAGCTTTTGCTTTTTTAGCACTGTTCATTCAGTTTCAATATTTTTCTTGACTGTGTATTCTGCAGTTTCTTGTCCTTGTTCTTGTTTTCTGAACAATTTGGGACAACACCTTTCTCTGTTGTTTGTTGATGTTAAATGCCTGCTAGTAGTGCCCACCCACCTAAGGCTTCTGGAACTGGTGATAGTACAGATCTATCTAATTTAAAATTTTGCATGAAGAAAACACAAATTTTTAAACTAGGAGAGGATATTTTATGTTGTATAAACTAGATGCATCCTGCTCTAAATTTAGGGGTATTGGGAAAATGTTATCTTGCATAGAAGTAATCAAAGTATCACTATTAATTCCACACCACAGTGGTCCAGCAGTAGAAATTGTGTTTTGTGGACATCTCTTATCAGGCATTTCTTTCCCTCTGAATACACAGACAGTGGTAGGGTTGCCTCCCTTCTTTTGGCACGAAGCCATTGGATGTCTGAAAGATGAAGTGTCTAAATGCTGAAATGCTTTTTATCCAACCTACAAAAAAATTGCCTGCTTACTCATGAAAGAAGAGTAAGGAAAAAGGAAAATGGAATAAAAGAGTAGGATAGGGACAGCATAGAATAGAATAGAATAGAATAGAATAGAATAGAATAGAATAGAATAGAATAGAACAGAACAGAACAGGGCTTTCCTGGATATTTGAATTGATGGCATGAAGAAGAAATAACAGTGCTTCTCCTATTTCCCAATACATCAGATGCTATTGATAATTTTTTTCCAAATCTGAATGCCATTATATGAGTCAGAGATTATTTGGCATCTTCTTACCTAGGTGAGGGACACTTTGAAATGAGCAGCAATTGCTGGGCTATTGATCCAGCTCTTAAACTCATTTAGAGGTGTATCAACTTCCTGCTTTCTTTCCTCTTAAGCTCCATCTCCTCATTCCCAGCCCTCAGAAAAATCAGGGAGGAAGAAGCAGCTCAGGCTGTGAAGACCCTCAGGTCTATGCTGATAACTGGGCATTTAATTAGATTCTTTTCACTCCAGCAAACTGCTTTACCAGTTAGGGGAGATCCCCTGCTACAGCCATGGATTCAAATGATAAAGCTCCACTTAATATAAAGAATTATTTATATTGCTCCTCTGACTTAGTTTGCTGTTTTATTTAGGGAAGCACAGGAAAGCTCTGTTTTCATTTGCACTAACCTGTCCCTGTGTCTCTCTTTGATCCTGCTCTAAAGCCAGCAAGCAGCTTTGGGCTCACATATCAAAAAAAGGACCACACTTCATTCTAAACCTGCTCCACTCTCCTTCCCACTTTCTCTGCTGGTGCTAAGGCTTCACACTGAGCTGAACAAACAGCTGTTGGGGTTTCGATATTAAAAGTTCTTCGTTTGTGGATAACAGAATAATGAGGGCAAATTAGTTATTTTTCATCTAATTGTTGCATTTGTGGGTTTGTTTGTTGTTTGTGGTTTTTTTTCCCCCTTTCTAAATGCCACTATTACAAAATATACTCCAACCCTTCATCAAAGCTAATTCTGCACTGAAGCAAAGACACCATCTCCCACTCTGCCAGCAATTGAGGGGTGGTGCCCAAGAACATCCCCCCTCTCCAGTGAGCATTCAGGTAGCAGAATGGCAAAGTTAGGAACATGAAACAGGAAGGGAAAAAGAGGAAAAACAACCGAGCAGAGAAAAGCTGTCTGAAAAGAAATACATCACTGACAGGCAGAGGCTGGTTGAGGAAGGAGAACAGATGTAGTAGCAACAATAAAACAGGGGGTAGTCTGCAAAGGTTGATGGAGAAGAGGTGGTGAGCAGAAGCAGGACAAGGGCATGAAACCTGCTGGAAGGTGAAGAGGCACAAAAAAGTCTCAATTTAACCCTCACTCAGATTTCACTGAGGAAATTCAGAGAGGAATACATTGCCAGACAGAGCTTGGGTAATTTAGTGCAGCTCCAAGAGCAATGATAGATGTATTTTTACAGCCAAATGTCTCAAGCCAACTCTGTTACCACTGTATAATTAATAACAATAAGCAATTAAAAAGAACAGCAGGTTATGAGTGTAAGGCATCAAATTATACTACCAAAGGAAAAAAGTACAGCACTACTATGAGAAAAATGAATGTAAAGGCTGTCAGGTCAGTGTGCATCCTCTCTAGATAAAACTTATAGAGCTGGAGAAAAAAACCCCATGCCTTTGCAGGGTCTGGCTCAGTTTTTGGCTCCATCCATGGTGTTTCCTCTCCTCCTGCCGTGGGAAGTCCCCCCCTTGGTGGCACAGAGGACAGGTGGGGCAGTGGCAGAGCTCCACAAAGCTGTGAGGGCTGGGCTGGGCTCCAGCCATCTCCCCCTGTGGCCAGGAGGTGTGTGAAGGACAGGAGAGGTCACCAACCTGCCCTGCCCACCAGTCAGAGCTCTGGGGAAGTCCCCACCCCGTTATACCTGTGACCCATCCTGACTCTGTTCTTCTCCTCTTGCAGATCTGGGGGGGCTCCTGCTGCACCACCCAAAGCTGACCCAGCCCAGCCTTCCATGGGGTGCTGTGGGCACACACACAAGCTGTCTAGAAGTCTCCTGAAACCATTATTAATGCTCCAAAATTGGGAGAACAGGTTAAAAATAATGAGATTTAACCAAGTCTAGCCTGGAGTTCTGCATTGGGCATTCAAGTTTGGGCAGTTTCCCTTCAGAGGGTTTTTCCCTGGAACAAGGAAAGTGAGTATTTGATTTTTTTTAAAAAATTAAGACTGAGATTTTGATGCAGAACTGTTATTTCAGGAGCTCACGTTGAAAAAGAAGCACTGAACATTGTGAGAGTTGTGATCAAATTGTGAAACTGTGAAACCTAATTTACCCAAATGAAATGGGGAACACAAAATTAATTCAGATAAATGAGGATTTTGAATAAGCAAGGGACTATTTAGTGCTTTTAATACACATCCTGGGACACAACCTCATTACAGATCAGGAGTGTTGTGCTGAGTTTGTGTCAGAGTGGAAGTGTCACTGACACAACGAATAAACCCAAAAATATCCTGCTCCCTGATCACTTATTTTGTGTTTCCATACGCCTGCTACACGAGCCTGAAGAATAATTAACACTGCTGAGAAGAAGCAGCACCAGTGGATGAGTCTCACTACAGCAGACCTCTCATCAGAGCAGAAATACACATGTACCAGTTATCCTAACTGTGTTATGTTAAGTAGACCTTTGCCCCACATTATTGCAAGTTAGAGGAGGGAAAGGGGGAAAGGAAGATGATATCAGCATTCTTGAGGGTATTTTATTTATCCACGCCTACTGTTGACACAGTTGAAGAAGAAGCAGAAGGGTGGAAGGAGACACAGTGCTTGTGGACCAAGGTTTTTTTTCCCATTTATCAGGAAAAAGAAGCCTGCCAGTGAAGACACCCATCCCTTTGACAGAGCAGGCACTACTGCCTGCAGAATGAAACAAAACAACAACAAAAAGCTTTACATATTTCTCCAGCTTTCATGTGGAACTATAAAGATGCTGTGGGCAAATTTTAAATTTCTTAACTTGATGACAATTTGTCCGAGACCTGAGGAGGTTCATTCAAGCTGCCACTGAAATCTCCTATACCCTGATAATATAACAAAGGCCAGGATTTTATTTCCATCATGAACCTCTTGATGATATTAAGAAATTAAAGTATTTAACAGTATTGTACAAGGTGTATGTTTAACTTGCTTGGTCTTTTCTTTTTGAAAGCCAGAGGGGCATCGTTTGGATGCCCTGGTGCTGTTTCAAGTGATGTCTCTTCATCACAAACCTTCCAGACAGTGAGTTTCTGTGCTTCCTTGGCAGGTTGTGCTTACTTGTCAGCCTTTCTCCACACAAAGTGAGGAAAACAAGCATTGGGGATGCAAAGATGTAAATAAAATAATGGGCTACATCCCCCAGCCCCTTCAATTGCCTCCTTCACCTCACTCGAGAAGCAACTTGTGATTTATTAAACCTAGAGGTGAGTGGAGGGATTTAACACTAGGCAGGATATGAACAACAGAAAATAAGGTCAAGGAGAAGTAACACCCCTCTAGTCATATTTGGGAAAACAGGGGCACTTTACAAGTCAAAAAAAGGGAAAAGGGATGGGAGGAGAGGAAGAGGGTGATCCCTGCTGCATTTTGCTAAGAGTGAAACCTGCAGATTTTGTTCATTTCTGTGTGATTGCTGGACTTGAGCTATGAAGTGGAGAAGAAGAAAAATTGCTGTGTTAAATCCTTGAAAACTACACAGCAGAAAAGGTGGGCAGCTTCTGCAGTTCAGCTGGCAACCAGAAGCTGAAGATCAGGCCTGAAAATAATTAATAAAGAATACAGAGCAGCAAGCACACTGAGGTGGGGCAACTAAAGTGAGAGTCAGACTTGCAAGCATCAAGCAAGCAAGCAACAATCACTGCAGGTCTAACAGCTCCAAGCACAAGGGAAATAGATGATGGAACTCTTAGAGGGTTGGTGCAACAAGTTACAAATGTCACTTCTTGGGGTAATCTGATCATTTCACCTCTTAGAATAAAAAGAGGGTGATTTCAGCTGAGCAAACAGCAGTGGAGCTGTTTCATGCTGGATAACAGGCAGCATGTTTGGTCCTGCCTCAAACCCAGGGACTGCCAGTGGAAGCTGGGCACCCATCTGCATTTACACACCTTTAAAAAACACAATATCCACCTCTCTGCTGTGGAACTGCAGGAGAAATTCCCCCTCTGCCCCTGCCCATGCATCCCCTTCCCCCGGGGCCCCCTCCCTGCTTTCACCCAAATACAAAGCAAAAGGAAGATCTGCTTCACTACATTTGCTTGCATTAATTGATGTTAAAAAAGTCTGTTAAAAATAAAGCCCAGCAGTGACATTTTTCTTTGCTAAAGCACGATAGCAGCACATTACAAACATTACAAAAAGGTCCCCTGGCAGGATGGTGAAGTTCCACTCTGGCAGTAAAATGCATCTACTGTATGTTGCCTGATTTATTTATTTATCTACTTATTTTTTTTTTTAACATGGGATGTGTCACATATGCAGATAAAGCTCCCTGGCTCTGCTGAATGGCAGAACTGGATGGGCACTCTGTATTTTTAGCCTTTGTTTTACCCCAACCAACTCCTGATCCCGTTCACTGGTGGCGATGGCGCCTGCAGCTGCTCACTCCCAGCTTGGCATTTTCCCTGTGGCTGCACCTCTCCTGCTTTTCCACGAGTTGGGGGGTTCTGAAGGACACGACACTTGGTGCCCAGAGGTCCTGTTGACATTTTAGAACAATGCATTCATCAGGCTGCTTGTCTCCTCGGGTTCACCTGGAGCAGGAGAAGAACTAAGAGACCACCGAGCCCAGCTCGCACACTCAACCTCCAAGAAACCTCTCCCTGTGCCAGCTAGTGCCCAGAGGTCCTGTTGACATTTTAGAACAATGCATTCATCAGGCTGCTTGTCTCCTCGGGTTCCCCTGGAGCAGCAGAAGAACTAAGAGACCACCAAGCCCAGCTCGCACACCCATCCACAAGAAACCTCTCCCTATGCCAGCTAACAGACAGGTTTTTGGGAAACCAGTTTCAAGCCAAGCAAAAGACTGCATTGCCTTCAGGGAAGGTGAGCACAGATGCTAAATTAGGCCTGGCAGGGTTGCAAAAGTGGGGAGAAATAGAAACAAAGGGGTCAATTGTTTTCGTGTCCCTGGCGTTGCCTACCAGGATAAATATAGCCTCTCTTCTTGCCTCTCTCTGCACTCAGGGCTTTGTAACATGCCCTGAGTATTTGCAGGATTGGGTCCCAAATCCTGTTTGAGTAAGCTTTGCCCAATCCTTAACGTCCAGTCACTTGAATCTTCTTAAAAATGTATTTTTCTAGAGCATCTGAAGATGCCTGAGAGCAAAAGAGATGCGGGCAGGTAAGTGGTCCTGTGGCTGTAACCTGGCAGTGTTTGAAGGAATGAGAGGAACAGCAGAACACACTGTCACTTGGCCTTGTCACCCATTCCCTGGAGCTCATACTATATTCCAGGCAGGTGGCTCCAGCCCAGAAATCCTCTCTGTGTGAGGACAAGGAGCCAGAAAAGGAATGGAAGTGGGAACACTGAATGAGGCACACGTTTGTGTTCTCTTTCCTGAAACAAATAATCACTCCAGGCAAGCAGGGCAGAATTTCAGTGTGGAAGAGGGCACAAAGCTGGACAAGGTAGAGCTATGCAGGGGTCCTGACAGCATCTCTTCAAAGCAGAAGAGCCCTACAACAAAAGGTAATGGGACATGGGCTGTGACTCCAGAAGTAGGTGTCCAAAGCCATGAGCAACAACAGAGCACAGAAGTAGAGATACAGGAATCTGAACAAGGGAAGGTAAGCAGGGTTGGATGGAAAATGATCACAAGATGCTTCTGCTTGATAAAGGGGTAAGAGTAGCAGAAATAACTGCAAGTAAGACAGAAATCAGTATCCAAACCCAGCTTGGTGGCTGCAGTTTTGTGGTCTGAGGGAAAGCAACATGGTTAAAATAGAACTTGGTATCTGAGAAGAGAACTGGCTGTAGAGGGGGAAAGAACTGGAGAGATCTTGGAGATGATAGGGAGCAAAAAGCAGTGGGGTTTGGAGATGGGGATGGGTGGATTAACTGAGCAAAAAGGAGCCAAAAATAACAGTGGAGGAATATTGAGGGAACATTACTGACAGGTGTAATTATATATATATGTCTTCTAATGCCAGTGTTATATTAGACTCTCTCTAAACACAGGGATTATTTCCATCTTTGAAGCTCCTAATCAAATGAGAGGAAGAAATACTCTCTACTCTTTTGCAGGACTTAACAATCATGCAATGAAGGAACTGCCTTGGAGAAAAAGCAGCAACATGGACAGGTGTATCAACAAAAGATACATCCATACACATTTCAAATTGCATGTAGGAATGATGCTTGGGCTACTATTTAAGCAAGTTTATTCCTTTAATTTGTATTTACTCCTTAAACCACAGCCAGAACAAGCCTCTAACACCAACTTGAATGAGGAGGAGTAGGCATTCTCCCCCTGATCCAAGCCTGATGGGGTTGCCCAGGAGAAGAGGAGATGCTTTTATGAGAAGCTGGCAAATGCCTTTTTTCCAGGGGAACTGCAGTCAGCTCCATGGCTTTCACCAGCAAAGCAGCCACAACCAGCTCCAATTAGGTGCCCAGTAATGTGTTAACAGGTAGCCACGCAAGCAAAAATGAAATCCAGTCAAGCCAAGCTGAACTTTGATCCTCATCCTGTCTTTTACAAAGCAGCACCAAGGGACTGTGTTTTTTTTTTCCTTTGCAGCCTTCACACTGATACTATCACAACAATTAGTGCTTTGGAGACAGGCTGGTGGGATTGACAGCTGGCTGATGACACAGCACAGCTTGGAGACTGCCACTAGATCATCACTATTGACAGGTTATCCACTTGCTCCTCACTAGCAAGAAAAGTTATCCTGTCTTTTGGGCAATTGCAACTTATTCTTGAACCAGGCCTCAGAAAGAAGCATCTTCCACAGTTTTACATGATTCACACTTGGACTGGTAACACAACTGTTCCCAAAATGTGTTTACACAAGGGGCAATCCTGAGGTTTCCACAACAGCAGCACAGACACCCTGCCACAAGCCAGTGTCCTAAATATATATCATCTAGTTACTCAGCACTTGGGTGAGGCACAGGGAAGAGACATCCCCTGCTCTCCCAGGTCCCCAGGGCCCCTCACTGGTGCCACCTGCTAAAAGTCCCACACTGTGTTGATCCCAGGGGACCCCAGCCCCACTTTATAGCATAGGGGGGAAAAAAGCCCCAAACAGAGCATGTTCTTCACAGCCAGCCTGCCTGACATCCTTTGGGCTCACCTGCTGTATGACTGGGGATATGAAGTCACCCTTAGAAGGCCAGCCTGCAGTTATTTCTCAGATGAGAGGAGTGTTTGCTTTGGAAGGTGAGCACTCAGAGCACCTTGGCAGGGATTTGGGGCTGGGGCTGCTTTCTGAACACTGCTGTATGATCACGGCACGTTACTGTGGTGCTGATACAGGATGCCACACAAAACTAAATAATTAACTAGTAAATTTGCTGAATGCTGGTTTGGTTTTCCCCAGCCTGGCAATAAAGGAACCCAAACCAAGGGCTTCTTCCTCCACGCTCCACACACACAACGTGTGGGCATGATCATATTGGATTCATGAGGTGCTGCTGGGTACCCAGCATCTCACACGTTGCTCTCACACCCTGCTGGGTGAGGTCCTCAGAGCAGATTTCTGACTAGCCTTAGAACAGGGCTACCCACGATATCAGAGCTTGATATGTTCTACAGAAACACAAAAAAAGACAAAAGCCTAAAGCAGCAAAATACTAAATCAGACCAGGCGTTGGGCACTGGCCTCTCCTGCTGGTTACAGATGTGAGGTGCTGTTCCATGATAATGCCTTGGTAGCCTTCTTCCTTCTGTAAAACAAGACACTTCTTTCCTTGGGGAGTGGGCAGGGAGCTGGAAAAAGGCTAATCACTTTTGAAAGTGTTAAAAAAACCCACCCTCTCTCTATCTGTATGGATAAAGAAGAGTCTAAGTCTTTCTAATTTGGAGAAATCATCTCATGGAGCGTACTAGACAGTTGCTAAGGGCCTCTGACTGAGGGCTCTTGGGTCTTCTCCATACCTTTGATCTGCATTATGAAATGTTAATGTCCACCACGTCAGGACTTGTTACATAAACATACCCTTTCTCTAACTGCTCAGTCCTGCCCATTGCAACTTCCATTCATATTATCCATTTATATTTAAATGCTGACTTGGAGCTTATACCCAGAAGCGCTGACATTTTTAAACAGGAGCAGCCAAACTAGGGTAAACTGCTAAATATAATTTATTGATGATAAAGAGCTCGGTTCAGATTAAATTCCAGCAATTTAATAATGAACACATTCACATCCTGCATCCGGAATATGTATATGTATGTGTTTTCCCCTCCTCATTTAACTGGGAGAAGGGGGTCTCGGAATCTGTGATTTCCTGTTGATTAGATACGAAGCAACCACGAGCACATATTTTTGATATCTCTATTAACAGACTGTTCATGTCTAACTGCAAAACTTGGTTGCACTTCTCTCAACATCTTTGCCCAAGACAGACCAGTAAACACAATTCCTCTCTCTATAATTAGCCTTTTCTCCAAGGGCCTTGAAGTAAGTCTGCATGCCGTAGATTTAATATCCAGTGCTATATCCATATGTGCTGCCCTTGCCTGGTCCCAGAGCATATAAACTCCCCTATTAGCAGCCTTGACTGCTTAATTATGCAGATTTTTTTTTTTTGTACCCGCCTGCCTGTAAAATTACTGTGTCTAACCTTTTTTTTTTCCCTCCCTCCTCTTTGCACCATGCTGGCCATTCTAATGAAATCGGCGTAGGGGAAAGGGCCTGATTTGCAGTTATGGAGGCTGGAGCTCACTGGCAATCTGTCCTTAGTGGGAGTTACAAAAGAAGTCAAATGCCTTCATCTGGTTCTCCCCTCTCATCCCCAAGGTGATTGAGTTCACTTCCTGATGCTTCCCAAGTTTTCCTCGGGCTGTCCAATCAGCACATCCACCAGGGAGCCCAGCCTAGCTTGCAACAGTCTCCGTATCTAGTTACAGCCCCACCAGGGACAGTCAACTATCCACCCCCAAGCCTTCAGATGAAAACCTTTCCTAACAAGGCCGCCCAGCGCCAATGAAATAACACACATCTGCATATCCACTGGGTCCCATGTTTCTTGTGCTCATGGATTATGTATCTTGCAGCCTCTAATAAAGAAATGCAGTTCTTTGTTTAATGTTTATCTTGTGCTTGTTAAGCAAATGCTAATGTTGTATCAGAATGCTTTAGTGCTATTTGGGTTTTGGGTGATTTACTACAAGACAATCTGCTGTGAAGGAAATTTAGAGGGGAGGGGGGAAGGCAAAAAAAAATAAAAAAATCATTCCATCTGAGAGAGAGAGAGAGGAAAAAAATGGTTTGACAGAGAAGGAGCAAGAGGCAGAGGGAAAGATGAGGGAGAGCAAGAGGAACAGCTCCCGGTGTGACTTCCCCAACCCCACTTCATCACTGGCCCATCCGACACCTGCAGGTACAGAACCAACCTCCTCTGATTTCCAAAAAGGATGAGATGAGAACTTCCCCTTCAGTGGTAAAGTAAACAGTGTCCTGAAGGGTAAACAAGAAATGAAGCAGCCCCCTTTGTTGTCTGCCTTTGTGCCCCGACGGTTAGTGCTCTGCTGTGTTGTTCACAGAGCAGGGGGAAGCCCTGGGTTTAATTGTTCATGCCTGGCTCCACGAGAAACGGGCAAAAGAGAATGTGAAGTGTTCAGAACACTCTTCTCCAAATCATTTTTTTCTTCCCTCCCCTCTTTGAGAGGTGGGCAGAGGAGATGGGGAAGCTGATGCACAAACGGATGTCCTCTATTCACCCTTTAGCAAGACACAATATAGATATCCACGGTGCTAAGCACTCCTGTCAGCCTCTGTTCAATTCCTCCAACCCTCTTTTGAAAGAAGTTGTAAGTTCTGGACTTCTGTTTATTTCTCTTCTACAGATGAATCGGGGTCAATAAAACACGGTCTCCAAAAGGAGGAGAGCTGAGCTCTCCCTAGAAATGCAGCTGCCCACCCCCCTTTCACACCACACCATCCTTTTTAGCAACTACCCTTTGTCACAAACATCAGCTGATTTTGAGGACTGCATGAAATAAAAGTTGCACAGGGTCCCCAGGGTCAAAGCAGAACAACTTTATGGATAACTCTACCCCTTCAACAGGATGGAAGTCCAAAGGACACAGACAGATTGCAGTGTGGAGGTATCTTCTCCAGCCACAGAGGTGTTGTGCAGGAAGGCAGCAAACTAATGTCCATTCCCTTCACACACACATGCACTGCTGGGCTCCTCTTCTCTGCCTTCTACCCCACTGTCCAAGAGTGATGAATGCATCACAATCCTGCACCTACAGATGTATAGAGTCACTAACTGCAAACATTTTAAGATCTTACATTTAAAAAAAAACCCAAACAAACTAAAAACTCAAAAAAAAAACCCTCAACATTTTAAAATCTCACATTTTTTATTCTGGAAGAGTCAGCTGGCACTAGTGGAAGCTGGTGCTTGGTCTTCTGGACTGAGAAGAATGAACACTGAAAGTCTTCAATACAAAAGATGGAAAACATCAGAGGTCATGATGTGAGGTTTTCTACCTCGTCCCTTTTTTTATGTGCCTTGATTTGCAAAAGACCATTTCAGCTGGTAGGAGGTACTCCATTTTTTGAACCCACTCAAATCTCCAGGCTGCCTACTGAAACTGCTGATAAATCATAAATACCAGATGGGTATTTCCATGTTATTGATTTGCTAGGAGTTGAATTCTCAATTAGAACATAAAATCTACTATCATCGAGTCGATCCACATAAGATCATATTTGCTCTATTAATTTAAAGGGGAGGATTCTGGCTCCCATCAGCTAGCTCAGCCTCCTAAGAGGCTTAAGAACACAAACTTCTCATGTTTTTCTTCCCCTGCCTTCTCCCTTCCCTGCTTTCCTTTGACCAAGCAGAATAATTTTTCATCTAAGTGGTATACTTCAGTTTTTTTTGTATTGAGGGTATTACTATACAAAGCCATGGTGAGCTCCTCACACTCTGCTAATACCCCATTTATTACTAGACACAATTCAAGGTCCTGACTGTAATCTTTTAAAGCCTCTAATGACCTAGGGTTGGGCTGTGTCTGAGACTTTCTCTCCACTTACAATCCAGCAGGAAAATTGAGCTCAACAGGAACGCTCAGCCTGACAGGGCCCTTATTGAAACCTGTCAGAGCAAGGGAGTTTCTCCATAAGCTGACTGTACAAGTCTGTACCTGACCTGCTGACTTCAGCTGACTCTCCACAACAGCATCACCACGAACTGGCTGCTGGGGAACCCTGTCAGAGGCTTCATTTCCCTCCTGCAGTCCCCATCAAAGCTCCCTTTGGTAATCACCACGGCCCAGAACACTGCTCAGCATAAATTAAGAATGAGGCTCAAGGACACGATGAGTCCAGGATGTCTACACTTGGCCTTAAATGTAGGAAATCTTCAACCTCCAACCTCCTGTTTGATAAAAAATGTCCATTATAAGAATGAGGCTTGACCTAGTGACTAGTATTTGTGCACAGGTCACCTCACTGCAAGGTTAAAGTCACCTTCACCAACCAGTCTGTGTCATTCCTGTTTCCACACTGAAGGATTGTTGTGAGGTGTCACTACTGCACGTGTCCCTGTAGCCTGTGGTTCACCCTGTAGAGCTAGCCAAGCTTTTAATCTGTGTGGCAGACCCAGAGAGGGTGATGTGCCTTTGTTACATGCCAACAAACCCTGTCTTTTTGATTCTTTTATTTTTTTTTGGAGGATCAGAGAGTCCTACAGACATTTTCCACTAGCATTTTAAAAGCACCTCCTAAAAGTCAGAATTGACTGCTATGGATCCACACGTGAGAACTGCAACGGTATCAAACCACATTAGTGATGAAGTTATATCCTGAATGCCCCAAAGTACCTGCTCATCTATTTTGTCTTGACAGATCATATCAGAGAATCATTGAAAATAGAGTTGGAAGGGACCATAAAAGGTCACCTAGAGCATCTCCCTGCCTGAAGGCAGGATCAGCTATGCTGTACAATTTAGATGACCTCCAAGTAACGAAGCAGAAAGGATGATGGCTAAAATGCCAGTGGATTAAGCCCAGTTCTGAATGTATTGATTACAAGGAAAAGAGCATTTGAAATCTGCTGTAACTGTGCAAGAGTCAAAGAAAACAGGTGGTTAACAAGCTGGTTAATCCAGGTTGTTTGCTTCAGGTGATGGAGTCAAGTGTTTCTGACTGTGAGGAATTATTTTCAGGATCTAGTCAGATCCAGACAGATTTCTGGTGGCTGTGCAGGCTGTGCAGGAAGAGAGGGGTGTTTGATAGCTACCTGTCAGAGGCAATTTGCAAGAGTCCCCATGAAGTTTTGAGTAACACTGTCTAAGAATAATGAGTCTTTTCTGCTTGAATTTCAGCCTGTGATGTTTCCTGAATTTCTGGAAGTGACAGGACACAAAATAAAACCCCGGAGTCAAATCCAGGTCTCTCCTACATAGAGTACAATTGCTCTATCAATGTAAGGTACCAAAGACCTAAAAATGCCTGAGGAGAGGGAGTTTGGCTCCAAAAGTTGCCACCTATGCCATTTATCTTCAGTTTTGAGGTATTCCTCAGGGAAGATTACCCCAATAAAAAGAAAAAAGGTCACAAAGGTCTTCACTGCAAGGTTCTGCTTTGCCATCAGCGTTCTAAATGTGTAAAGGGAAAACCAGGAGATGTGTAAGAAAAGCAACACGACTCACAGCACGTTCAGCTACCAGGGTAGACACACCTAAAAACCTCCATCCCTTCTGATCTGGACTGGGAAAGGATTCTCCCTAACACCTCATAGCTGTTGATGAACAGGAGAGAGATACCTGGCTAAAGCTCCACCAAAATAAACCCTGATAATTCTACTCTTGTAAGTAACATGGGAAAATATGTGGAAGTGCAGTGGCCAAAGGATTGTTCAGGCTTATCTTCTAAGCCTGTTTATTTGGAGAATAATTGTCTGTACTAGCTATTGACGTAATAGTGACTACTTAGAGCTCTTCTCCCCACTTTTGCTTGGCAGGAAGACTTCTATTTTCACAAGCATCTGAGCTGATCAAGATGTTATCTGCCTTTGCCTTTGCAGGTAAGATATTTGCCCCTGTGGGGGTTTCACTGCAGGACCACACTGTAACTGCAGGTACTGCAGACTATAATCCCTGAAGAACTTCACTGGCTGGCAGCTGACTCCTAGGTAAAATTCTGCCTCTTGGTTCTAAGCTATAAAGCCCTAGATGGTCTGAGCTGAGAGAAAGCATTTTTCTTCATAGGAAAAGTGACAACTGTGGTCAGAAATGCTCAGCTCACCAGCTCTATCCTGGCACAACCCGGTGAGCACAGATGCCAGGGGGTTTTGTTTAGGGATTTGTAGAGTTAGACTTTGTTATCCAAAATGGTTCGACAAAACTGGGAGCTGAGTGCCTTTGGAAATGGCCTTTTGTGGGAAGCTGGTTAGCAGTCAGAGGGGTTTGTGTGGAATGCTCTGTAGAACAAGCCTCAGACTGGGTAACGTTATGGAAACGGGGAAGATTTCTGTGGGTTTCTTAAAGATTTAGTGAATTATTCTATTTTTGTGCCATAAAAATACGGTGGCAGCACAAATTCAGTGCAGTAAAATGAAAATAGTGACGTCAGCTTTCCGAATGGCAGAACAACCCAGCAGGCAGGAATCCTCCCTTACCCACCTCACCCACATTTACAGCTCTGAGGGATCAACAGCTGGCACGACAGGATTCTCCTTGCAGTTTCTGCAGTGCCAGAGGTGATCTGCAGGGTGGACTGTGCAACATTGCAATGTAAAGGAGCAAACACAACTATTGACCCATCACCTCAAACCTTCCAGTGTGTGTGTTATCAGAAATCAACAATGCAGGATAAAAGCTAATGAATGAGTGTGCTGGAACCCCCCTGGTTATGCTGATGGCTTCAGAAAGGATGAGACAATATGCATCAGCAATGTTTGCAGGAGTATCAATGTCTATGTGTCTATATTTGTGAGTGTATCATCTTCTCTGTTGGTCCCAGGTGTTGGCAGATCCTCACAGACAGCAGGTGGAAGCATCACCATAGGATGGGTGTGGAGTGTGGCATCGTGTGGTAGGAGCAACAATATGGTCAGGAATTGACATGGGGTGGCCACTGTTGAGGTTCCACAGGGAGGACTGAGAAGATCTGCAAACCCCTGTGCCACAGAGTTTTCTGGTGGTGCATTACAGGGGGTACAGCCACTTCCAGCTGTACAAGAAGTGTCAGAAAATGGCAATCAACATTGTGACAGCTCTTTAGTTTTTAAATGAATATTTAAAAGAAAAAGGGGGGGAAAAAAAAAAAGAAGCTCAGTAGGTTATTTGAATTCCATTCAGTCTTGAAGACATCCTCTCCTTTGCATTTCTTTACCAGTCTCTGATGGGTCAGACTTGGGGATTTTATAAATTTAAAAGCCCAGTCAAATAAGTTGTGGGGTTGGTTTTTTTTTTCTTTTTTTTTCTTTCTTCTAAAAGCTAATATTGGGGTTGAGGGCCAAACAATATAATGATGCAGTATTACTTGCATTATTCCTGAAGCTATTTGATTTTGACAAGCCCACATTTGGTAATTAACATGAGAATGCCCCCTTGGGCCGTTCTCCTGTTAGCTAAAATATCTTATAAATTACTGTAATAAAAGGAAAAAGTGAACACACTGCCTGTCAATGTTTCAACTTCTCTAGCAAGGAGAGGAGACAATGCCATGATCTGGAAACACGCACACGCCAAATGGATGCATAAATTACACCGTCTGTGCCCATCTGAACCAGTCACCTGTCTGTCAGGGAAAAAAAAAACCACACAGAATATGTGGAGGAAAAGAAAAGTGCATTACTATCTGTGGAGCATTTCTGTGGATCTGAAACAAGAGGCTCACGTGGTCTTCAGAGGTGCTTCTCTCACCTGCTCCAGCCCATGAGCAGGCAGAACAAACTGGTGAATTTTTTTGGGGGGGGGGTTTTTTTTTGGTGGAAAATGCACCCTGCATATGGCAGTGCAGCAGGCTGCATGGCCTTACACAACCTGCTCAAAATAATGGAAGCTGACATGAAAGAAAGTGCCTTTTATAATACTTCCTGGCAGGTACAATATTTTCCTTTATTTATGAACACAGGTGCTGGTAAGGAAAAAAAAAAAAGAGACAAGAGTGAAGACTTTTTTCTTAGAAACAAATATCTAAAAATATATTTTATGTTTTCTTTTTTTTTTTTCTCTTCTGATTCCAAAACTCTTACTGCAGAAGGGCAGGGAAGCTGGAAGTAGAAAAATCCTACAACTTACACAGTGCTGCTTCAGCCTGTGCAGGTCCTTGTGAGGCTGAATGGACAGAACAGACAAACTTGAATGACTGCTTAAAGAGTTTGTTTCTTTCCAAAAGAAAACCTTAATTTAAAGCACCAAACAACCCCAAATAATCTCTATGGCATCTTACTGTTTTGATCAAGGATTTGCCACTTTCACTAACAAAGTACCAGGTTTCTGCAGGAACAATAGTTTTTGAGTTCAATCCTTGAGGGCTCTTTTTATTTTCCTGTTAAAGTCCTTACAAAATCAATGCCTATAAATCTTAGACTTATTGATAAAAATTCTGGGGCGTGCAATTGAATGCAGATCAAAAAAATGCTTGTGTTAATCCATAGAAGACATAATTTGCTACGATTGCTGAATTTTAAAAGGATCTGATCCAAAGCAATGTCACGTTCCCAGCTCTTTGCCACAGCCTAGTGACATTTGATGGCGAATATTGCTGCACCCTCCCTGTGACAGCTGAGACAAAACAGGAGCCAGCTGATGCAATTCATCCTCTAAAGCCTATAAAGAGCAGGACAATGCAGGAAGCTCACTCATCCCAAGGATACAAGGCTGCAAAGTCATCACAGGCAGCCTACTAAAACTTGCAAATGACCATTTCACCTTTGCTTTTTCTCCAGCAGACAAAAAAACTTTAGGTACCATTCCCTTCTGGAGGAGTTTTCCAATGACTTGATGCTGCAGTCGCCAGGTCCGAGGTAATGAGGGCTGCAGAGCTTACAGTGCCATAGCTCGGTTAGATCAATGGCCTGTAATTATCTACAAACAAGTCAGACACCAATCAATGGTCTGTTATTTCCTGTACAAGTTGCACAGGGAAACTTTCCTAGGTCAGGGAAAATCACAGTGGAGGCAACGGCTGCACCTGCTTGCGGTGCCCATCGTGCCAAAACACCTTATGAGTCACCTTGACTATCCTCTAATATGGTTAGAGGCCACGGGGACAATCTGGGTTCCTCAGATGAGCCTGGTTTCTCTGGCCTGGCATCAGCTCTGAAGGGACTTCTGCCATTATAAGCTGGAAAACCTAAAGGATGTTAAAAAATAGAAAGAACCTCGCTCCAACCCCACGACGTGAAATCCCAGACCTGGGCACACCATGGCACCACAGCACAGCCTAACTCCGAAGCTTCATTTTTACAGCTTCCATGGCAGGAAAAACTGCAACACGAGCCAAATCCATTCCAACGGATTCATTTATTTTTGCAGGATGTCAAAGGTGCCAGATTGATAGCCCTGGCGAGCAACGTTTTCAATTTCTCTGCACACCAGGCGCAGCACGGGCGGCAGCAGCGCTAGCCTCCTGCCCGTGCTTCCCATCCAAGCCTCCCAGCTCCTCAGAGGGACCACCTAGAAGCTGCACAGAGCCCTCTCCGTGTTCCCTCAAGCTATTTCTCTGCAGCCAGCCTGCCTCCCCTCTGCTGTGCCACGGTCAGTGAAGGTGCCACCCACGGCAGATGTGGTTTTGCGGGGAACATTTGTCTGCTGAAAAAAACGGCGTGGGGACATCGACTCGTTTGGGCACAAGGCAGTCAGTGAAGGTGCCACCCACGGCAGATGCGTTTTTGCGGGGAACATTCGTCTGCCAAAAAAAAACCGGCGTGGGGACATCGACTTGTTTGGGCACAAGGCAACAAATGCTGATTTTAACAGCTGGGCTCACGCTGCCAAGGTGGTATGACCTGGCAACGGGCACCTTAATGCTCCCATCCCTCATTCTTACTGTTGTTTAGTGCAGACAATGCACCTACTTGTGTATAGACACCAGGCGCAGGCAGCCCTGGACACAATTCCACCAGCTCCCAAACACTCCTTCTCTCTCCCACGAACACACGTGCTCAATCTGCTTGCTCCCTATTTTTCTGGTGATCCCCTCATGTCCAAAATGCTCAGTAATTAGCTAGGAACACCTCCCCCCTATGGGGCTCTCACCCCAATTTTAAAGAAGCCACCAAAAAAAAAACCAAAAGGGAACAGGTTAGAGAATGCCACTTGATCAAACACCCACATAACTAAGCTGACACAAACATGCCTCCATTTCCTCTAATACTTTTTTTAAAAGTAGAGGAGCAGAGCAGGAGTCCTGCTGGATTTCCCTTAGCAACCTGACAGGAGCCCACAAGGTCAGCTAGCAGGAAGCGTAGAAAATTATACAGTGGGGAATTATCAGCTAAATTATTTCACTATACTCAGGATTTTTACTGTTCCTCCCAAGACGGTGGCCTCTTGCTACTTGCAATAGAAGCAGGAATAAAAGGACAGAAATGACAAAAGATATCTTAAAAAAAAAAACCCATAAAGCATGTTTTCTGTGCCTCCTGAAGATGGTGGCTGTAATGCCCAGCTCAGTTTTGGTTGTTGATTTTACACCACAGGCCTGATCCACAGCTCTGGCTAACACGCCCTAAAGAAGCTGCTCCCGTGTACCCACGTGGGTGCGTGAAGGTGACTTGAAATCCACCTTTCCCTCTTCCAGTTCTGCTGCTGTCTCCAGCCGAGCCCACGCCAAGCTACAGCAGCCTCAGGGCTGCTCAAAATCCACCAGCCTGGGAAGCAGGGCTGCAAACCTGCCTTTGTGTCAGCCCGGGGTGGAAGGGGAGCGGTGTGAGGCCTCCCGGCTGAGGCCCCGTGGCTCGGGGACCTCCCCCAGGGGAAGGGCCAGGCTCCCCAGCCAGCTCCTCCTGCTCCAGGAGCTGCTCGGAGGGGTGCTGTGGGGTGCAGGCTTTTCCCTGCCACCAGCACCCTGCTCCCAATGCTGGAGCCTTCCTGGTTCTGAAGGAGCAGGAGGAGAAAACCTGGAAGCCCGCTCACAATGCGGCTCGTTTCACAGACCTGTGAGCATGATTTATCAATTAAAAGGTAATGAAAAAAAAAATTCCCTGCAATTAAAACCTTGATTTTGCTCAAACAGGAAGCAGCACCACGCGACTGTGTACTCCTGAGAGAGACAAGCGGCTCCTGTCACTAATGTGGAACACAGCTAATCTTAACAGATTCGGTGCAGGCCCCTTGAGAGATGCTGTGCTGATGAAGGCAGATACAGTGGGGAGCATTAAAAGGTAATGAAAAAAAAAATTCCCTGCAATTAAAACCTTGATTTTGCTCAAACAGGAAGCAGCACCACGCGACTGTGTACTCCTGAGAGAGACAAGCGGCTCCTGTCACTAATGTGGAACACAGCTAATCTTAACAGATTCGGGGCAGGCCCCTTGAGAGATGCTGTGCTGATGAAGGCAGATACAGTGGGGAGCCCCCACGCCCCCCCCAGGGCCTGCCTGATTGCAGAGCTCCAGGAAAGGGGCAGGGAAACTGCTCCCTCTTTTGTAGCAGAGGGGTTGGCAACGTCCGACTCCAAAAGATTATTTCTGCGAGTTTATTCTTTCGTTTCTATATTAAAATATGATCTTTTTT
>NW_008620870.1:2237-16690 GCF_000691845.1 Merops nubicus | reverse complement strand
TGTGTGTTTTTCGCTTGTGGCTGCTTCTCCAAATGCCGGGCTGCGGTACCTCGGTGTGCTGGGGTGAGATCATGCCTCTGCTGCCTCCCACTTCTTCCCTCCTCCCTCCTTGTTTTTCTTTTCGGGAATGCCTGTTTTGATCCGTGTGCTTTGGTGGAATAGGTGGCGGGAGCAGCTGGCTTGTGTCTGTGAATTTTGGGTAGCAGAACTTCCATGATATTGCTTATAGCGTGATACCACGTATACAACATCAAGTATACGATACTTGAGGAGAAATAAAGTATAGAGTGGCCACTGTCTCAAAATCGAGTTTGGTCGAATGAACTGAAGTTTTAAAAAAAAAAAAAGTTTGATTGAGGAGGGAGGCAGACCTTAGAAACCCACGTTTTCGGTGCCTTTCTGACTCTGCCAGGTCCCACACTGCGGCAGCTCCCTGCCAGGATAAGGTAAAGTTCCCTGCGGAGGTCAGGGATGTGTCTGTGAGTCCTTCCTTCGGTGTGACAGAAGATGTTCCTTCCAGCCCGCAGCACACACCTCCAGCACTCCATCCCGACGGCAGGCAGTGCTCGCTGGAGAGCAGCGGGGGGCAGAAGATGAATCTGGGGCTCCTGCATGGCAGAGACACCACGGCTGGCTGCTGAGAACTTTTTGTTGCCGCCGTGGCTTTCAGTGATGACAATAATGGCAACTTTTTCTAGAATTCTTGGGAGTCGGTGTAGTAAACGAGTGTTGTTTGTTGGGTTTTGTGCTGTGGTTGAGCAGTCTCTACTCGCAGGTTACCTACTCTGTTGTAAGTGGTGGAACTGGCGTGTCAGTTTAACGCATGGAGAGTTGGCTGATGCAAAAATGGAAAGGTGAGACGTCTGTGTGTGTAATGCTGTGACTTGCTCTAGCATTACTGTGTTAAAGCTCTCTCTGGTTGGAGCAGAACCTTGTAGCAGTGGTTCAGGAGAGATTGGTTGCACTTAGTTTTGCTTTACCTCCTCCTCGTGTAGCATTTTGTCTTTAGTGACTGGAGGAGAGATTTGTGGAGCCCTTTTGTTTTCTTTTTCTTCTTTCAGTGGTTACTCTGAGAGGGAACCCACTGAGCAGGTGTTCTAGAACTCCTGTTTGTCTCCTTTGGAAGGCCAAGTTGAGTTGGTGTCTCACTGTGTAGAGTCTAGCATGTGATGTGTAAAAGACTACTTCTGATTTAAGTGTGTGTCACAGCATTAACAGATGATAATGCTGTTGGATACATTGCGTTTCATAGGATTTATGAAACTCTAATTATATTGTGTAATTCTGAAAAAAAAAAAGAAATGATTACCTTTATTTATTATTTCACTGCTTAAGTAAGGACAGGCAGATGGGGATGGCCAGTGAGGCCATAATCTGTTATTGCAGAGTTGTATCCATTAGCATTTTCTCAGAAGTATAATTAAAAATATTAATTTAATTGGAATGCTGAGTGACATAAAAGCTTCAATGAGATTTGTCACAGAAGCATGACTTAAATTGGAGATTGCTTAAAGCACAGAATGGGTCAAGGTGACGTTTTCAGCCTTGTGTGTGACTGCTCTGTTTGTAAATTCCCTGGGGATGGGAAATCCCATCCATCTTTGGTGCTCTTTGCAGGATGGAGCTGAAAATAAGTCAGAAGTGTAAGTAGGAAATACCTCCCTGATTGTATGGGAGGTTATTTTTAATACAGTCAATCAGATAATCAAATGTGCTCTCTCGGGCACTTTAATGTGAGATTTACTGGCTCCTTCCTGTGGTGTTAGCTTAGGTGTGAACGTTTCTCTTTCCAGCCTCTCTTTGTCCTATCAGTTTTGTACTGGGTTGAGATTGTGCAGAACTTCAGCTCAGTACCTTCTTGATTGTGATGCACCATCTCTAATCACAGCAAAGCATTTGAGCTGCTACTGCCAGTCCTTTTAGTAATCTCATGCCCCTTCCTCCCCCCAAAATTTGAAGGCTGGGTTATTTTGAGCTCTTGGAAATTTATGTCAACAAGTAATCCTCATTTTAACTGCATGAATTATAATCCACAGCCTCCTGGTACTAAAATGGAACTGAACTTTAGCTGGAAATGGTTGGCTTGGCTCTGACAGAGTTCTTGATTTTAAATTATTTTTTTTAAAGTAGTACTGCATATGAAGAGGGGAAGGAGGCAGAGTTGAAAAGAGGATTTTTTTTACAACACAGTTGATGAAGAGTTTACCACTGCACTTGTCAAATGGCACAGCTTGGTAAAATCAGTTAAATAACAGATAATTATAACTTCTTAATGCCATGCCAATAACTTCCTAAATGGAATTTGTCATACCTCAAAAAGAAGACTTACCTTCTAGTAAAGAGTTATACCATTAGGAATTCAGACACTTTCTTGGCACTTGCTTTTTGATAGCACTTCCTGCGTTGCTGACATGGCTCTAACTTGCAGAGAGCTGCATTGATTTTGTGTCCATGTCCATTTTTGCACCCTCAGTTGCTGAAGCACAGCTTCACCCTAGTGTGGGTTTAGGTCTTTTGGAACTGTGTTGAAATACAGATTAACAGCAGGGCTGTTACCTCTTTGGTGTCTAACAGGTAAGGTATTTGACAAGAAGAGCAGCACTTCAACATGGATTCTGAGAACACATTAGTTTCTAATAGTATGGATGATTTTGTATTTCCTTCTCTCATGGCCTGGGCAGATTTTTGGAAGCTCTGTAGTCCAAATGGAGTTGTATCCACTTGGTCCTTTTCAGAACACCTCTTTTTCCTCTGCTGCTGTCCCATTTGTGCAAAAACTCTTACTGCTGAAGGCGAGAGAGAGGAGCGGGAGAGAGGAGAGGGGTGTGGGGGGGGACTGGGGAGTGAGCACAGTGACATGTGAAGAAGAACCTGTCTTCAAGAGGGGGTTGGTATGGAGCCCTTGGCTCAAGAAGGCAGGAGGAATGGTGGGATTATTATCAAGGAGCATGGGATGGTACTCTGTTGTAAAGGGTGGTGGGTGCTGGTATGTGCAGAGCATCTTGCCTATGAAGCAGCTGTATTTGCAGCCCTTCTGCATCTTTTACTATACAGCAGTTATAATTAAATTGGCACTTTTCCCTTTGGTTATTTGAATTTACCCTGATGTAACCTGTTCTGATTGTTCTTAACATGAGGATCCTACTGCATTTTTTTTCTAGTAAGGTGAATTTTTTAAAGTGTTTTTTATTACTGAGAATGGCTACTAGTTTTAGAATCATAGAATCATAGAATTTTGCTTGTATTCACATGTGCATTTTAAATTACTGGGAGTTAATTCTAGGACAAATACTGGGGAAGGCACAGAGATTATATCTGCCTTTAAGGTTGAGTTCAGGAGTGAGCTGAAAATACTTGGAAGTGGTGAGGCCTAGGCACAAAACTCATAGCAAGCCTGCAAGCTGCTGTCCAGGGCATGAGGGGCTGGAAGGCTGGACCTGTGTCTATTTTGGTAAGTGTAAATAGGACTCCTTTCTGAAACTGGCAGTTGTGAGCAAGGAGGCTGCAGCCTTCTTTCCTTCTTTGTGTTTTGTTTATTTTTTTTTTCCCCCCCTTTTTCTTCTCCTTCCTCCCACCTTGCCAGAAGCCAGTACACAGTGATGTTTTATTTAGGTTACGTTTGCCAGTATTTTTGTAAACAAATGTGGAGGTTTAAAAATTGTTCATGTGTTTCTTTGTCTGCAGTTTGATTTAGCATCTAGCCTTGAGTAGCTGTTTTTGGTGAAATGGAAAAAGTCTGGGTTAATGGGAGTCTGAGAAAATTAAGAAACTTTTGGCAGTTACATTGATGTTCTGTCTTCTGGAAATTCAGGAGTTAGCTTTCATGAGCTAAAGAAAATTGTCAGAAACATGGTTAACGTGACTCTGGAAAGAAAAATAAACCTGAGTGGTCTGTTTTGTTTTCAGTGGATGAAAATTATGATGATAAAGTAATCTTTTAGTGGCTTTGAAGTTACATGCACTTTTGTAGGTCTGTTCACTTGAAAGCCATGCAGCTCTTGGTGCATAGGCAGTTGGTCATCTGGGAAGAAAACCAACTGTCATACATTTCCTAAATGTGGATAATTGTAGCAAGAAATGGGCAATTTGCTTCATGAAGGTGATTGATTGTCAGTTTATGGGAGAATCCTGTTCCTTGTGCCTGTGAAGACTGTAAATGCACTGTGTAAGTGTTGACTTGTACTTCTTTCAGGCTGATGGGCTTGAAAGTATTTCTGCTGTCTCTGGTCATCTTCCCAGTCTCTGAGCAGGGAATCCATGGAGATAACTGGTGTGTTTATTAGTTGCTGCTGTCTGAATACTGCCCTGAAACAGCTTCTGTCCACAGGTCTGAGTTCTGAGCCCTGTGCAGTTGCCAGAAGGGTTGAGTACATAGTTGTTTTCATGCTGGACCTTTTTTCTTCACACTACCATGACAAGTCAGGAGTACTCTGGACTATCCGTCTCAAGGGCTGATTGTCATTTATGGCATTTATGGGCTGGCCTGTGGGTTTAGGTTTTGGCTACAAAGGCTTCCCCTTACTGTGTGCTTGTTCAGAGGCTAATTTGAATCCTCCTGAAGAGCTGGGATGGTCTGCTGGACTATTTACATTTTTTTTGACCTCCACATTACTGTTTAGCTTGGTAAGGATAAAAATAAAGAAACTTGTCCAGTGTTGTCTCCAGCAGAAAGGTCTTCCCACCTCCCCAAAGCTGAAGGTTTAGAGCTGTTACTTTCAAACTTTCTGGCAGCTCAGAGTACCTTGCCATGGTTAACTTGAGGTTGCTGGATGTGTATTATGACCAAAACACAGGCTAGTAATAATAAGGTTAAAAAAAGTGATTAAAAAAAAAAAAAACCAACCCAGACCTGATTATCACTCCTTCCCTAGAAGGAATTTTAGTGTCTTTTCCCTGGGATGCTTGATACAAGCTCTTTGCACCATGTTAAGGAGCAACATACATAGTAGTGGGTTTTGTGTGTGTTGTGATAATATCACTTTTGCATATATATTTTTTTGTTTGTTTTTGATACTTTGCTCTCTAGCCAGTCTCTTAAGGAGAGCTGGATAAAACGAGTGCAGCTTGTGTGGCTCACCTGAACTAAAACTAGTCTTAAACAGCCCAACTGCAAATGCACGTACCAGAGATGGTCCTTAACTGTTTCTGGAAGTGGCTTGCCATTAATTAGGAGGAAACTACAGCATAGTTGATGTTAAGTGTGTGTTTCCTTGCTTCATTAGGAGGCAGGTGGTTTTCCTCCACCAAACGGTGACACTGTCTGTGTGTAGCCCTGGTGTAATTTATGGGCAGCCAGTATCAGGGAGGTCCAGAGAATGACTAGAACTTGATGTCAAACGTACAAGCCTTAATACAATGTTCTCTGGTTGTTGGACAGGTTTAAGTGATTTTAGGTTTTGCTGTCTGACTCTCCAGTGTGCTTTTATTCGGGCCATGACATCTGGTTTTCCTCATCTTGTGTGAAGATGGCCGAGACCTAAACAAAACCAAGGCTCATGCTCTAGGCATATAGTCTAAACAGAGATAAACTCCATTTTTCTATGTGACCTCACTTTTTATAGAGCTTCCTCTTGTCCAGCTTCTTCTGTACTTTGTCCAAAGTAAATGTCTTAAAAGTGAAGTTAGAACAATTCTGTTGCATTTTGTTGCATATATTTATGACTGTGTTGTACCTCTTGAGTCAGTATTCGTCCCTCGCTGACTGTTCATAATGATCAGATTCATTAAGCTGCTGGCTGTATTTATGCAAATATTCTGTCACAGCTCATTATTTTGAGTCACTTTGCTTAGTTTTTGATTAGTATTGTGTGGGAGATGCTGTGCATTATGTAACTGTTGATCTGCTTACTCTCATTTTCCCAAATGGTATTGGTTTCTAAGTAAGCAGTCGTATTTAGTCCATCCTAATGGGCAGTAACATCTCATCTAAGTAGTTCACTTTTAATTGAATTCAAAACAAACCCCCCAATAGACCCCTGAAAAATGTTAACTTTCTCCTGAAATAATAGAACTGCAAGCTCCTGCTGTTGTTTTTTACAGGTGGCTTCCAGCAGTTAAGCTTTTCCTCACTTTAAATCACAAATTCAATAGAGCCATATGTAGCTTGACCCATTTGAGATGAGTAACAAATAAAATGGAAACTCAGGCTTTGCAAATTACACAGCAGGACTAACTAGTGGTGAAGAGCACAAAAATCCTTCAAGGGATAAACATCCAAATAAAAAGAGTAGAAAGAGTGAATATTTAGTATTGTGAAATAGCTGTTAATTCTGTGATGAGTTTTCAGCTTTTTTTGACTTCTTACTGCATGGAATGTTTGCAGAGTTGGGCATCCTCTTGCATTAAAACTGCACATAAATTCTCTTGCTTGAGAGAAGTCAGCCTTTCAGGTTTATCTGAAATGATACCAGCTGGATTGGGAGTGTGAGCAGAGTATTGAAAAGAAAAGCTGAAGCAAAATCAGCGTAATTTTTCTGAACACCATAAATACCTAATAAAGTAGGTTTAAGATGCTTTTAATGGGATATGAGTCCATTTACATACAATTAACAAGTAGTGCTTTAATTTTGATTTATGAAGTGAGTCAGAATTCACCCAGCACAGACTTCTAATTATTTTCTAAAGTTGCTACTTCTTTCCTGAGAATATTTTTGGTTAAGAGAACTGCGTTTCTTGCAGCACGTTTCTTTGTGGAAGATCAGGTCTTCTGGATTTCAACTAATTGTCCACTTACAAGAGTAGATGACAGCTGTAATGAAGAAAAAACCTGCAGTACAGAGTATTTGTTGACAGCTTAGACTATGAAAACTGAAGAAAGATGTTAAAACTCAGGTAACATACTAGATTGTGAGTAGTCTCTCAGCTATAGCTGACATGTTCAGTTTTTCTTTTCTCATGCACCATCAGTGTTACAGTTTGTGGATTGTGTTGTGGTTTACATAGCAGTGATTTGGTCTTCAGCACAACTGAGATTTGTGGCAACCTTAACTTGATGCCTCTCAAGACAGCAACATTTCCCATTCTCTGTGTTACTGGGAGCCAAGGAACAGCTCTGCTACTTGGAAGAGCAGAGGTGATCCCTGTGGATCTAGAGATCAAAACTAATCTGCAGAGAGGACAATGGAACTTGGTGTTGGTGCTGTTCAAACTATAGAAGCCTAGGTTCAGATTTTATGCTTTTAACATACTGATCTCTTGAGGCTTATGCTGAATTCTTGAGCCCATAGTCAGGTAAGAACAGTGGGTAGTTGAAGGTGGAGTAAGTTTAGTAAGTTGAGAAGAAAGTGTCAGTAAAATTTCACCTTAGAAAATGAGGCAAGGCAAATTTAATGTGAAATTCGATTCTGAATACTTGGCAATAAATTTCAAATAGCTTATTTTAATGTTTAAGTTGTTTTTGTTGAAGTGTATTGACAGTGTGATACTTCACAAGGAGCTTGGGCTCGGATAACGAAAGGGAACTTGAGCCAGATAAACAGCAATATCTTTTATGTAAGAAATTGTCAAGGAGGTTTGCCTAGAGTTTATAAGTTTGAAAGAAACAATTTGGCCTTTTTGATTTAAGCTTGTGTACAGCTCTGTTGCCTTTTAGACCTTCCTGCTGGCTGTTTTTAAAAATTAGCAAAATTTTTATTCGATCTGTCCCTTGGTACACCTTAGGTGAGCTTTAAAAAGATATGGTGGTTGGAGCCAGCAACAAGAGTGGCAGGGTTTGTAAGTGTATTTGTTTGGAAATGGTGAAATCAAACCCTTGCTTTGTTTCCTGCTGTGAAGAGTT
This sequence comes from Merops nubicus, assembly GCF_000691845.1. Lineage (NCBI taxonomy): Eukaryota > Metazoa > Chordata > Aves > Coraciiformes > Meropidae > Merops > Merops nubicus. The sequence goes on along the minus strand of NW_008620870.1, from coordinate 8,913 downwards.
GACTCACATTCATCTCCTGCATCTTTAAAAAGGTTCTGCACTTCTACAGAGGAAAACCATCCACAACTGTCTGAATTCAGTCTGGTGCTTATTTCAGCACAACCATTTGAGGTGATAATCCAGATGTGTGATTTTAACAGGTTTTCCATTTACCACTTTAATTAGCAAGCTTATTTGTGTCTAAATGAACTTCACTGCTCTAAGAAGGTAGCTGGTTTTTTTTATGGGTAATTGGAAGAGAACCTGAGTTAGTGACGTACAAGGGGGAACGCTGAAAATGTGTCAAATTATGCAGGGTTGATCACAGGGAGTTTTTCTTAAGAAGCTGTTTGTCTATCATGTGTATGTATAAACTTCCCAGCAACGTTATCCAGCTGTTAGTGAGCAATTAGAGCTGTCAGATTGAGACCCTTTCTTGCTAGAAGTTTGTTTAAATGCACTGTTTCATATTACATAAAGACTACAGTCAGTGAAAGTGCTGCTGTTTGATCTCAGGCTTTCACTCCCAGTCCTGTTCCTCCCCCCTTCTTTTTGTGGTTGAATCTGTGAAAGGTGTTACTTCTGCACTCCTAAACTGCTGAGTGAATAGATCCTGCATTTGGTTATCGAGACCTTTCTTTCAGAACAAGATGCTTCTGCATAGTCTGTATCTCTGAAAAGTTGCTTCACTGTTTTAAAATAAACCAACCAGCCTGCCATTCTTTTTGGAGCCCCCTAAGAGAGACAGCTGCATCAGGGGGGATGGAGGGTGGATCTCTCTTGCCTTGCAAGGTGGGAACACTGATGTGATCAGTATAATTGTGTAAGGTTTGTGCCAGCACAGATGCCAGCAAAAAATCCCTAGTGTAGACTGGTCAAAATCAGCATCTGGCCTGTTTTTGGGGAAGGGTTTGATTGTTTAATGAAATGGAGATCCATATTGTTCCTTGTTTGAGCCAAAGAAAAAATAACTGCTGGACATAGTCAGTAATTAAAGTGAAGGATATGATGTATCCTGTCAGAAGAATGTTACTTGAAGATTTCATTGTTTCTTCCTCATCTCTGTATGGCATTTTGTGTTTTCCCATGCACCTAAAAAGAATATTCTTGTAAGTTCAGACAAAGCAAAAGAAAAATTGTCTGTTCTAGGTGATCTTTTCTGACTGACTTTAGTAAAAAAGTAGTCTAATAATGTTTTGAGTTTTTTTCCTTTGTTATCAGAATTTAATATATTCTGCTGTTTATTGTACTGAGTTAAGTCTGTCCAGAAGGTATTTAGCACACCGTATGAACTGATCAATTTGAACTTGCTTGGAGTTCTGTGGGTTTTAATTTCTTGTCTGCTCAAGCTTTTTGGCTGTTAAATCATGCACCTGCACTTCACAGTCACTGTTGTGCTATTCTCCATGAGAGGAGGTACTACATGATTCAACTTCTCCACCTGAAGAGTCTAAAATAACAAGTTAACTTGAAGACAGGGGCAAAGAGGTAATTCTGAAAAAAAATGTAGCAAGCTTCCAACTGCTGGTTGGCTGGGTGCTGATCCTGTATCACCAGTAAATCAGAGTGTTCTGGTGTCCCTGGGATGGTGTGCAGCTGGGAGTCAGACCAAGCCCTAAAAATAAAAGAAAACTCATATGTGAAAGTGCTGCTTTTCCTCACCTAGCTGGGCCGTAGTGGGTGTTGGCAGAGCTATCAGAGAAGTGAAATTGCATTGCTCAATTGAGCCCTTTTATGTTCTTTACTTCATAATAACCTGGGGCCTCATGTTTGGAGGTTGCAAGCTCATATCTCAGGCTTTCAAAGCTGCAGATACTCAGTGTCTCTAAGAATTATGTCTGAAAGCATCTAGCTTTTTAAGGGGCTCAGAGAATAATTGCAGCTAAAAACCTGATGTCATGATACACATGAAAGCTGTTCTGTAACGTGGTATGTACTCTGCCATTTAGTTTCACAAATACTATCTCAGGATTTGTTCAGGTTGTTTTTTTGCAACCAGCTGCTTTTCAACTTGAGCAACAATCTGCTTTCCCAATTCTGATGTCAGTAAAACTGGAGATGTTTTGTTTTCTTGCCCCATCCCAAGTGTGGGTTGGGATTTGTTTGCAGTGGGGACTGCTGGGCATAGGGCTCTACAAACTGGGGCAGGTGAGAGACCATTTACAGTTACAAACCCACTGTGTGCAGATCTGGCTTCTCATTGAAAGCATTACCCACTCAAAACCCACCAGCTGCTGCTCATATAGAAAAGATTCTTAAGCTTGTTTTGGGTGTTGAAGTGTTGGGACAGCCATGTCTTGGTTGTCTGTGGTGGCACAAATGAAATTGCTCCTTGGTGGTTCTGCTGGTGGCTGTTGGATGCTCTGCTGCTTCCTTCTCTTTTCTGAAAACCATCTTCAACTGTTCTGTGTTTCTCACAGGGAAATATTAAACTCTGCTGTTTGTAGAGAGAATAAAGTTAGGAAGAAATGTTAACATCATTAAAAACTTATTTTGGGTATTGGAGGAAAGGGCCTTGACCACGTGGAATAGATAAATCTGGTGTAGAGTGTACTCCTACAGGAAGGGTTTGCAAAGCTTTAGTTTGTGGAGTAGAGAAGCTGTTTTATGAAGTCACCTTTGGTAAAATCAATTTGACTTTGTATTCTTGTGTTTATATCTTTATTTTTCACTTATTTTATTACAAAAATGAGGACTAGTATGACCTGGCTCCTTTTTCTCCATTACGCATGGACATGGACACTTGAGAGGAACAGTGGAGGGGAAGCAGTGTTCCTACTGATTGCCCTCTCAGTGCATTCCTTGGTCTGACACAGTTTTGGGAGGCATGGGTGGGAGTGAAGGGCTCTGCAGGCTGTTCAAACAAGTAGTGTTAGAACCCCAGGTTTAGGAGAGAGCTTGCTGCATTCCTGATGGCTCATCTGCTTTCACGCAGCATAAATATGGATTGGTGGTGAAAAGGATAGTCCTGCCCTCCCCTCTGCCCCTCCCCTCTGCCCTGGCCATGCGATAGCCCCTCATTCATGCAGCCACCTGATCTGGTGAATAGATCAGAGTCGAGCTGCTGGAAAAAACCTGTGCTGAGTGCTGGAGTCTGCAGGAGGGCAGCAGCAGGGATAAGGGTGACAAATTGGAGTGGACGTTTAGCTGTGCCTTGGTGGAGCAAGGTGCGTGTGAAGGTGTTTCAGTGGAGAGTGTGCTAACTCATAAAACATTCCTTCACTGGAGAACAGGTATAAACTGATGATTAGTTGGCTGTTTCTAATTTTAAATTAATCCCGTTGCGTAACTTCTCTTTCGAGTTTTTGTGTATCAGGCTCTGGGTGTTTTGGGCAGCTGAGAGAGTTGCAATGAGTTGAATGAGAATTGTCAGCCAACTGATAGGACAAATTTGTATTTTAAATGGTTTTGCATGCTTAAAAATAGCACATAATTGAGTCTTGTATGTTGAGTAACTATACTGTGGTAAGGGAGGAAATAGACTGTGTACATTTTTCTGTTTGGCCTTTATCTGCCTGCCTCACCCTTTCCCTCTACTATGCCCTCTACACAAAGCTTTTTTTTCTTTCCCCATCCTATGTTTCAGATTGCAGTAAGAGTGTTTGTAGATGCTTTGGTGTGAACTTGCTTGGATCTAGTTCTTTCAGTTCAGCAGACGATTGATCACTTGTGTGGCAACTGGTTCTTTAGAATTATTTTAACCAGTCTGTAAGTTGGTCTCAACAGGTCATGACTGAGTTGAAACAAGTCAATTGAGATCAGCGTAGGTGTGGCATTTAATAATTAACTTTCTGGTTACTCAGGTCCAGTAGGAAACCTATAATGAGCCTTGTTTTCATTTTGTTTACAGGAATAGTCATCTGCTTAGTCTCATCCTTCATCTGAGGAGGAGGTCTGAGCCAGCATGAAGACAGAATCCCCTCTTCATTAGAGACAAAAGTGAGTTGGAATTGAAGTCTGAATTTGTAGCATGAAAACACTATGTTAGCCTGTCAACACAGGCAGCTTGTGCTTGCTTTCAAGTGGTGTTTTAACTTGGTAATGCTGCTGTTACAAGTGATGTCCAGTCAAGGCCTAGTCTTGGTTAAGCACATGTATAATTTTTCAAATGTATGGTTTACATAAAACTCCTACACCCTACTTTTCTGCAGGAGCTGCTTAGTCATGATCTTAACTGCCCACCTGATACACTCAGTCCTTCCAGATCTGTGAGGTCTTGTAACAGACCACACAGGATCTTGACTTTGGGTTCCTTTTCTTGTACTGCTGTGTTCAGACTGAGTTTTATTTTAATAATTTAATAATTAATTGCTTCTGTAGCCATACAGGTCTCCTCGTTATCCTCAGTGCTTTATGTGTGTCTGTTTTCTGCATTTGCACGGAGGCTTCCAAGACACATTTAAAAAATTCCAGTAATGGAGGGCTGAGTTTTCATTTCTGCACTAGGAAATCCTGAATTCTGCATTTTAAATGCTGTTATCTCAAGTCTTATCCTTCTGATAAGTGGTTTCTCTACTCCTAAATGCTCTAATAGCATCAAGAACAAAAGCTTGCCCAGCTTGATGTTCGTCTTTGGTGCAGTCCCCATCAGCTGGGTGAAATCTCACCTACCTTTTTGCGGTTTGTTTCCTCGAAGCAGAGCTGCTCTGCAGCCACTGTGTGCTAACGGTGTGTTCTGGTTCCTCAGCTTTCTGCCCGCCGCAGCTCAGCTCCAGGAGTGCAGGATGACAGAGCGGGGAGGGAAATGGGCTTGTGAGTATTGCACCTACGAGAACTGGCCCTCTGCCATCAAGTGCACCATGTGTCGTGCCCAGAGGCCCAGCGGGACCATCATCACCGAGGAGCCCTTCAAGAGCGGCTCCGGCGACATCGGCAGAGACTGGGACCCTGCGAGCACCGAAGGAGGGAGCAGTCCTTTGATCTGTCCAGATTCCAGTGCGAGACCAAGGGTGAAGTCCTCTTACAGTATGGAAAGTGCAAATAAATGGTCGTGCCACATGTGCACGTACTTGAACTGGCCCCGGGCCATCCGGTGTACGCAGTGCTTGTCCCAGCGCAGGACCAGGAGTCCCACGGAGTCTCCTCAGTCTTCAGGGTCTGGGTCGAGACCGGTCCCTTTTTCTGTTGATCCGTGTGAGGAGTATAATGACAGAAACAAACTGAACACGAGGGCTCAGCACTGGACTTGTTCCGTTTGTACGTACGAAAACTGGGCGAAGGCCAGGAAATGTGTCGTGTGTGATCATCCCAGACCTAACAACATAGAAGCAATAGAACTGGCAGACACGGAGGAGGCTTCTTCCATCATAAACGAGCAAGACAGAGCTCGATGGAGGGGGAGCTGTAGTGGTGGTAATAGCCAAAGAAGATCTCCACCTACAACCAAACGGGAATCCGATGTGAAAATGGACTTCCAAAGAATTGAACTGGCTGGAGCTGTTGGCAGCAAGGAAGAACTTGAAGTTGACTTCAAAAAGCTAAAGCAGATAAAAAATAGAATGAAAAAGACAGACTGGCTGTTCCTAAACGCTTGCGTTGGTAAGTTGTTTCCTGCTACCTTATACTCTCTTGCCTGTGGTGAGGTATTTTGGGAGAACGAGGAATTAAAAGCTAAACTTAACATCTGATTTCAAAACAGCTTTATAAAATTTCTGCGTTTTAATTATAAAAAGGGAACCAAATGTAGAAGTGCCTGAAATAGCAGCTGCTAAGAGAAGGTGCAGAGGTCAGCCATCTTCTGAACAGAGTTAGACACGTTCCCCAACTACACTTGGACTTTTTTGACCTCTTGTAGAAATGGATTTCGTTGTAACAAAATCCTTCTGTTCTGTGTCATCGTCGAAAGGTGAAAAAAAAAATGACCAAACCAGTGTACAGAACAATGTGATGCATGTAGCACTGTAAGAATTGCCATTACTGGATAATTAAAATGACTCTTCTTTTTGCTATGGCAAGATACGTTAGCAGGATCAGCAGCTGCAGCTTGGGAGTATTTGTAAACAGTGTAGAGCTTGCAACAGTACAAGATGCTCTGTCAGATGTTAAAAATAACACCAAAATATGTAGCTCCAAGAAACTGCATGTGTGATACTGACCTTGAAAGTAATAATGTTGTGTTAATACAGATACTGTGCTGTAAATGTTTACAGGCTTTCTGAAAGTATTTTTGTAGTCAGCAGCTTCAAAAAAATTCAAATACCCATTTTGTTTTGTATTTTGGTGCTTTCCTAAGGAAATTCTGGGTGATTCTCCCAGTGCTGTTAAAGAACAGAGCCATGTGAGAGCAGGGTGCTCTGCAGTTACTGACTCTGTGAGTTACCTGTTGTGCTGTAACTTCCCAGAAGCAGATATCTCATGCCCTAGCATAGAAACAGGTTGAACACTTGAAACAACTATTTTTAGAGTAAAACACTTCATTTGAAACTCTGGTGCTACTAGCATGTCTTGTACTGTTCCTTAATGTTTCATAAAGTCACCTCATGGTTGTTATAATCTAAAAGCAAATTCGTGGAGCTGCCTTATTTAATATATTTGATCAGGTGTAAATATTTTTATGGATATTGTGGGTTTGGTTTCTCTGAGTTAATAAATACTCCAGTTTATTTTGCATTGCAGCAGTAGTTGGACTGGCATATTTCCCTTGGAAAAGAATTGGATGCCTCAATATTTCCTGATACCTTCCAGTCCTTATCTGCTA
>NW_008620870.1:0-2153 GCF_000691845.1 Merops nubicus | reverse complement strand
TAAGCAATTGAAATTCTGTGGTATTTTAGAAGTTATCAAATATCCAAGTTTAATTGTTGGAGGTCATTCCTGTGCCTTAAAATAGTCTATCTTGCATTCTCAGAGCAATTGTGCTAAATATTAGGGTTTTTTTTGGAGGTCATTCCTGTGCCTTAAAATATGCTCTATCTTGCATTCTTAGAGCAAATGTACTAAATATTAGGGTTTTTTTCCCCCCTCTGCTTTTTGAAAAGTGAAATTTCTTTTTACTATTCCAGTGTTACTTAAAATATTTCACACTGTCAGATTTAATCTGTGTGGGAATAGTTGTGTTTCTATTTAAGAACGTGAGTATTTAATGTTGTTTGTCACTACATAATTGTACATGGAACTCAAAACTTTCTTCACAGAAATTTTGTAAGGCAATAATGATGTGGTTCCTTTAAAATGAAAATAGTTTGAAGGGATCTTGATGAGAAAGCCAGAATGCAAATGGACTTGTGTGCTATTTTTACTGCTCTTCTGCTGGAAGATTTCATGGAATCCTTCCTGTAACTTAAACACTTACTGTACTTCAGCTTTTTAACTGGGTGGAAAAAAAAAAGGGCAACCAGAGCTGTTAATTATCAGTCCTTCATTTAATTTTGCATCTCACAGATGTCATATTTTTACAAATACTCCTCGTAGCAGGAATAACCTCAGGAAGATTGATGAAAACTTCTGCTGAAGCATCTGATGAAAGATTCTGTTGTGGCTGTCTCTGGGGGTTTTGCAGAGCATATCTATCTTAGAAAGGTTTACCAGTTTAACCAGTACTTTTAAAAGCAATAAGCTGCGTTCGTGCTGGTGGTTTTGTTGTCTTAGTGTGACATACTCATAACAATTTAACTGTCCATTGAACAGTTTTGCCTGAAGCATATGTTCTTACCATTGAAATCACCTGAGTTACTGTGACTTAGTTACTGTTGGAGGCAGCTGGAGCCCTCGTGGAGCTTCACTGAGCTCAACACTTGTCAGTCCTTGGCCAAACTCAGTTACAGGACAAGTTCCTGTCCTCTTAAGTGTCAAGTAAGCTTGAAAATGGATAGAACAAGAGCTGATAAGCAGTGGCCTGTTGGGTTTTGGTGACTTCACACTGCACCTCCAGGGTGAAGCTCAGTCAGTTGTGAAGGTTCCATTGGCTTTGAGTCGTTCTGAGGTAGGAGGGAGGTATCAATTTAAGGCTTTTGTGTGGACCAAGTGTAGCTTTCTCTGAAGTTAAAGAGTAGAGGAGCAGGAGTAGCAGTAATTCTTGGCAGACTGGTTATTATCTTTTTCTCCTGGAAGAAATTCTCTTTCAAAAGATACTAAGGACCATGTTTGATACTTCAGGACAGCTGTTGAGTTGAACTCCCTCTTTCCATCTCAACTCTAGAATAAAATTCTTTTTACTGGTTTTTGAAAGTAACAAAGTTTCATTAAAATCATGTACCAGGCTAGGTTTTTCCCACATCTGCTCTTGTTAGCTGAATCATGAAGATGGATCTGTATTCTATGTGAATTTACAAAAGTACCTCTGTGTGTGTGTTTGGTTTTTTTGTTGGAGCCATTCATTAACACTCTACCCACCTTAGTAAATAAACATGTTATCAAGGCCTCTATTCCTTGCAAGTGTAGGCTGTACAAAACATGATGAGTGCAACTCTTGAGCTCCAGGATGAATAATTTCCTTGGTGGAGGATATTCTTCCCAAGCTGGAAGGATTAATGGCATTCCCCCTTTTAAAACTCTGCAGGTATATGCACTTGAATGTTATTTTTGTTACTGACTTGGTTTTTGCAGCAGTGGATGGATCCGTCAAATAATTCCCTCTCAAAAGGTCTTAAAAAGGATTAATTTGGTTAAAATTTATTAGAATCAGAGAAGAATATGTAGTCAGTATGGCTGTTGAATAAATGCCAGTTTGAATTACAATGAGGAATTGCAAATGGCTTCTGCAAGGACATCAATGCTTTCCAGAGTACTGGCCTAGTGCAAGGTTAATGTCAAGGCCAAGGTGACTCGTTTCTTGGGGGGGAGGTGGGTGTATATTTAAAATTAATCCCTGTTGTCTTTTATGTAGCTCACAGTATCTATGCCATAGAGAGTTCTGGTGGCCTGCATGGCTTGGGGAGTCTGATGTACCAGAGCAGCAG
>NW_008620869.1:55099-140270 GCF_000691845.1 Merops nubicus | reverse complement strand
GCATAGCATTTTCTATTCCAAAGACTCTCCTTTTGCAAGTCAGTCTGTCATTCAAAAAAATCTGAGTTGTTTTTCACTTTTTTTAACCTTATTTTTTTTATCACCCATATAAAGCTTCATCATTTTGAACAGATGAAGTGGATAAAAAATGATCTCTGAAAGGAGTATCTCTCAAGAGAAGGAGATTAAAGATCTCCTCAGAGAACTCATTCAAAACCCTCCATTCAAAAGCTCTAGGGTAATCTGGCAAATTCCATCACAAATCAATAATTCTGATTCTTTTTGGAGTCATTAGCTTTGGGGTGAAGTGAATGTGAGTACTCTAATTCCTGTTTCTATATCATCAGGTGACAGCATGTTCTAAAAGTAGTTTTCTGCCAAAAACTTTTATCTTGATTTCTCTGACAGAAACATTTTTTCCCCTATATGATTGAGCAGATTATCAATGGATATATAGTTTTCCTAGCGCCACCTGAAAAATAAAATAGATACTTTAATATTTTTTATACATCCTGCTTTCAGTCATACTTCAATAATCTAGCTCCTTTGTTTTATTTACAAGATTTGTTACACAATCCGAAAGATGGAGTAGGGTGCAAGTACATGTAAGTGAATTTTTACAAGTAAAATAAGCAAATTATTAAAATGCCTATGCAGTATACATTAAGAGGACAGAGACGATAGGAATTTCCTTGTCACTGTTACTTTGCTTTGACATCAGAAATAGTGAGTGGGAAATTCAAAGGGGTAAAATTCTGCTTCCAGATGGAAGTTTGAATGTCCCTTTGAAACTGAGAGTTCCTTATGTATATTTTAGACCACAACTCTGGCCACAGAGTTTTAAAATGAAATTTACTTGTTTATTTATATAATCCAGATTTTATTCAGAGTTGAAGACTTAAAATTTTGCCTGTACTGTAGAGTTCCATCACTGCCTAGCAATGTTTCTATTTAAAAACAAACAAACAAAAATTTAAAAAAAAAAATTATAGTGATGTAGCTATTTACTATGGCTAGCTACTCTTACATCACAGAGAAAGACTGTATTTCTAGAAAATCTTTATAGCAGCCTACCTGAATACATTGTATGTATGTGGTTATAAGAGTATAAGTATCTAAGTTTAACAGGAAAAAGTAATAACCTTAACTGAATACTTTTATTGCTAAAAACAGTATGCTTAGAACAGGGTTACAATCATGAATTTTAGGCCAATTTCTCAGAAGTGAGTAAGCTAAATGTTGAACCTGTTACACAGCTAATGCAGAGTAAGGTCCTGGGCATTTAGACTATCAGCTACTGGTCCGAAGAGACATTATTCCTATGAGCAAAAGTAAGGGATTTTTGACTAATAAGTTGTGCAGCTGAAGAAATGCATTTTTTTAATCCCCAAATTTTATTTGACATAAAATATTTTTAAAAATGAGATCAAAAAAAAAAAAAAAAAAAAAAGATAGTCCTAGTGACATCCAACACAGTTCAAATGCCATGTACCTGCCCAATGAGAGTTAGACCACATCCTTTTTTATGTCTGCATCAACTACATCATGCTTACAGAAAAGCAATCTATTCCAAACAAAGTAGAAATGTGATGATCTTGTACATATAGCTAGTAGAAAGACACTCATTTCACTGGAGGTAGTTCCACAGAAATGCATTAATTAGCATTCCTACAACATGTCCCATCACTGGAATCAAGTGATGAGATGTATAAAAGTGAGGCAAAGATTTAGCAATACTTTATCCCTCTTTGCAGAAATGAGTACCAAAAATGGTTGTAGTACTCAATATTCGTACTGAGTATATCAGCAGGGATATGAAATATCTTAGTTCTGCAGTTTTTTTCTGGTTTTGAGGGGAATTATTTTGCATTTCTAAAAGTTAGTTAATTAATTACAGAAAGGAAGTATGGAAGCAAAAGTTTCAATGAGTCTACAATCAATCCCAAAAATTTGCATAAAGGTGGAAGGAAGCTTATTTTGCAATTGCTTCAGAGAAAAATAGGTCAGTATTATTTCAAAATCCCTGAGGTCACATTGATTTTAGATTGTTCCATTTTGGACATACTTGAAAAGGGCAAATAAATATTTAAGGAAAAATATTTCAGATGCACTTTACAGAGTACTGCTATTTGAGGCAAATGGAAAAACAAACAAAAAAAAAAAAGCCAAACAAAACATTCCCTGTGCCAACCAAAAATGAGGAAGAGAGTCTTCCCTGGCATGTTCAGAGAGATAGATTAATAATAGCAAATGTCGCAAGGATCAATGACTCTCTGCTGTGTCAGAATGAAGTTCAGGTATACTCTTTGTTTATAAAAAGCTTTGAGACCACAGATTGTTCGTTTGAATGCTCTTATTGTTCAAGCTATCAGGTAGGAAATCAAGTCTCTGGTCATTTAGCACTTCACAAGCCAAAAACACTGTGATCAAGAGAATGTAGGGCTTTAAACACAGAGATTACAACAGAATAAGCTGAAGTCAAGGGTGTTGTTCTTTTCAGTGTTATTGGAAAATGGCTAGCGTATATAAACCAAATGGAAATCGAAAGAATAAGCTGTACAGTTCAATAAACCAGTGATGATCCTGATTTCTCAATTTCCACATTATATTCCTCACAAATGACTGTTAATTCTCTTCAGATCTTGCCATATCTTTGCATCCTACAGAGTCTAAAAGAGTTTTCAGAAGATTTTGCAAGGAATCTTAAAGGATGGCAAGAATAATGGACATGCTAACAAGGAAATAAGTAAGTGTATTGCTGTGGCAGAAACCATCAAATTTCACCAAGCTGCAGAAGATACATCAGAGTATTTTACTGAAGAATAACTCAATACACAGACATGCTTGCAGTAGAGGTTCTAATAAAGAATGTTCATTAAACAGAATTAAGCATATACAAAACACCGAGCACTAAAAATCTTGCCTGATTTCATAAATTCACTTACTATCCATACTGATCGAGCATATCTAGGGAAAGGTAGCCAGGGATTCTAGAATTCACCTAAGACAGCAGTATACAGAAAAATAGAATAAAAGAGTATATACACACATAAGGTTATCAAATTACAAGCAGTGTGTCACCTCTCAGCATTTGCTAGCTTACAGCATTTACATTGCAAGAGTTCAGCTCTCCATGTGTGTAAAAGGACAATAGGAACTATATTGCAAATTAATGTACAAGGATACATTACAAAATCCAAAAAGGAGGTCTCCCTGAAGGTGGTTTACAAAGGAGTGATACCTGTATATACTGGCAAGATTTCTGTCCTTATCAAGATTTTGAAGTGGTTAACTCTCCTTTAAAACTTGGAAATTGTTCTCACCCTTCCACCACAGAGTAAGTCAGACTAATTCTTCAAACAAGGCTAGAAACACTTTATAAATTTTTCACCCTTGTGAACGCTGGTAGTGGACACAATGACGAGTGTAGAAACCTAACCACGAAGTTCCCTCCAGAAAACCTTTACTTATTTTTAGAAACCTCTCACAAATTACTGTGCTGATCCTGTGACCGGAACTTGCATAGCCTGACACAGGTTTAAACTTCTCTGCTGGGCTTTTAAAAAAAAAAAAAAACAAGATTGTAGATAAAGACATCCAGGAGTCAGGCTAACCCTTGTAGAAAAACCTGGCAAAATCAAGTAATATCCTTTGTGTACATATTGAGATTGCAGGGGGATGCATTTTGCTTCTGGTAAAATATCAAAAATAACATTCAGGTACATAAAGGTGTTGTAACCTTGTATGACTTGCATGTTTTTGAGCATGACTTTCAAGTCATCTGGACACCAGCTTTCGAAACACACCTTTTTCTTTCTTCTCAATATAGAAAAGAGGTGCACAAAGTGAGCCTATGACTTATTTACATTTTATCTGCTTGTTTGATGAAATGATCAGACTATATAAATAAGGGAATTACTGTCATGTGAAATGTTTAATTTTGTCAGAAAACAGTATCTTCTATCCAAAGAACAAACAGTGCCCCAACATATCATCTCCCAGATAATTTTCTGTATTGTAACTGATTTCATCTGGATTTATATATTCCAGATTCAAACACTTTTTAAACATCCAGGGGAAAAAAAGGATTAATGTTCTGTCCATTTATTATGGCTAGACAGAAGCAGCTCATTGTATCACATGATATCCGTAAATTATTCTGCAGGTTTGTTTTTTTACTTTTGGCAGCAGAAATGCAGGAAACACTTTCAAAAAACACATACAGAACAGGCAAGATAAAGCGCTGATTTTTTTTTGTTGCTATTGATGACCAGTAGACTGGTTCAAATATGAAAGAAACTATATACAAAAACAAACAAAAAAAAAAAGCAAATACAAAGAGTGAAGCTGGACAAAAAATATTGATACAGCAGTAAAAGGGTTGAATAACATATGATTTTGCAATTACATGCAGTTACCTGTGCCTATATACATAAATTGTAAAGTCACTATTTTCTTACTGTTATAAATCAGACAAGATTTATTTATTATGAATTTTAATTATGTCATTACACACCTTTAGTCACACACAGATTGTATGTTTCAATTGTATGGCTCTTTGTGATAGATTTTCCATATGAAATAGTCTATTGGTCATGAACCAAATTGAAAATAAAAAATCAATGCCTTCTCAATGTGTTCACTCTGCCTTGTAATTGGTATTTACAAGCTAGTGATTATTCTCTTACAGTCCAAAAAAAATATAATAGTAAACATTAGATGTTCCATAATTTGTATGCACTGTTCCTTCCCACTGTATTCATGTCTAGTGTAGGATTTAGCAGTCTGTGCTGGGTGGTAGATGGTTCAGATTGTTTTCCCTTGCATTTTTTCGTGGCCTTTTGTTCCTTGGTCACAAAAAACTCTGTAATGTTTTCCATGCCTAAGCAAATATTAACTTGTCAGCTTGTACCTAAATTTCACCACGCTTTTTTCTGCTGAATTCTATTTTAAAGAAGAGCTTTAATGATTAAAATGCGTGCCTCCTGGAAAATTAATATTACAAACACATAGTAATGTATTCCAACAGTGAATAATGAATACCAATAAAAGATATTAAACAAGAATGATGTCAAAAATGTTTTTAGCTATTATTAAAAGATCATGCTGTCTTCCTTTCCCCTGTTACATACAGTAGCCTGTAGCCAACAGCAATACTTGACAATAACATCTTTAGACATAAAGAGATGTTACAATCAGTTTCATCTCTTTAAGACAATATTGAAATCCTAATAAGTACTAAAAGTTTCTCTGAGTGGTACAGTAATAATCAAGTGTATTTGTGACTGAAAATTGCTTATTCTGTGTTTGCACAGAGACAGTAAGATTCTGATTCTTAAATGAACATTTGTTTTGTATCTACATATTCCTATATTCCAAGCACCTGAAACTGAAAGGCTGTGAAAGAAATAGTCCCTAGAATGTCAGCCCTGAGCAACTGTAACTACATAGCATTCCCATGTATTCTTCTTCAGAAGGACACCACTCTGAAAGATATTTTAAATGAAACTTCAGATCCTTCCTATTGGGATGCTATTGCCTACATGCATTTGCCCATGTCACTGTGACCTTTTGCACGGTAAAAGTTTCTGATTTCTCTGCTTAACAAAGAGCCACAAGAGCACATTTTGTAACACAGTGAAGAAGGTCATGTGAGCCAGCATATAGAAGAACTGATATCATCCCATTTACTTACTGGCTCAAAAAGAAGTGGTGTGCTATAGAGAGTGGTTTTCAGCTTGTCAGAAACTGCACTGTATTCACCTCATGAGGTTGGCATTCAGTAATCATTGCTATCAATATTTCTTAAAAGTTATCCATCAATCTAGTAATAATCTAACTACATTTTATCCAGAAAACAACAGCAAACTCCATATTGATATGTGCTTTACATCATAACAGAGTAGTTAAGAGCATCTACTGTGATAAAGGGAAATCTAGGCTAAGTTCCCTTCACAGCCTGATGGGAGATAACTCTATATCTCTAAAACATTTCACAGTGACTGGAATATCAGCTATGCTGGGTGAGGTACCACCAGAAGTTGATCCATTTTTCATGGTGAACAGAAAGGTTCATTTGGTCAAAGAGGCATGCAGAAAGAGAATTTTAAAGACATCTCCAAACTTCACCCATTTTACAGAGCTGAGAGATATTCATGCAGAGAACCTCATCATCTTTTCTACTGCCTTACTGATGTCATTGATGTCTTCCTGTGGGTTTCTGTTAGGCCTCTTGCCCTGCTCTTCTAGGCATCCTTCTAGAAACCACAGTTTTGAGAACTTTCTCTTGAAAGATTCAGCAGCAGCCACAGCTCTCCCTTACTCTCCCTCTCTCTGTCTGGGGAAAGGATGGCTCATGGACCTTGGCAACGGGTTTACACCTTGCCCCAGATGTACTCCTCTGACCTCATGTACTAAGCTGCCCCAAATCTGTTCTGGGTTGGAATCACCCTGATTAGGACCAGCTCTGTCTATAAAAGTCCTACATAGTCTGATAAAATGCCATAACTCAGGACTTCTTTAATTGTCATTTAATATGTTAAAAGAAACATATTACCAGATATATATACTAAAACTAACAATTACTTCTCTGAACTTGCCTTGTATTTTACAACTATGAGCTTCAATGAAATCTCATTAATAATTAATAACACAGAAAAAATAACAGAAATAATATTAATACATATTTATACTCCATAGTCTTGAATAATCTCACACACATTTATTATCATAACAAAGCCCTGGAATTATTTAAAACTCCAGTAAAAATGGAAGAAAAACAGCAGTGTATAAAAACTTTGGATTCAGGTCATTTTTTTCAGCCTAGACAAAACTAATCACAGATGTCACCAGAATCCAGAATGCATTTCAGTGGCTCCACAAAAATTAACTGCTTAGCGTGGACAAAGCAACTGTTCAGGAAGCACCGCAACTTAGTAATAGTGCTCAGAATAAGAATCCTAAAGAACGTGTTATCTCCATCTCCATCTGCAGGGAAGAATATTGATGCAGAACAGTTCTGCAAATTAAAGTGAAATGAATGGCAACTACACTGCATTCTCCAGACAGCAGTGAAGGTCCACTTGAGCAAGCTTTGTACTAGGATCAGATCCCAGTAAAAGTCTAGAGGCAGTAGTTTGGTAGGTAGATCGAATATAAAACCTGTAGAAGATGCAGTGAAAATACAGAGGCAATGAGATCCGTGGTGATTTCAGTGCTGCAAGGGATAGACAAGGGCATGCATTGTTTTGTTTAATGTAACAGAAGTGTCTGAGCATAACTCTTAGGGATATGTAAGAAGTTGAATCATTTCTCTACCACAACCCTCAGACTGCAGTTGCTTTCAGAAATTCTTCCCCTGAAGATAGCAGCATGCAGAGTACACCATTTCCCTTCACATTTGTTGAAGTTACTGGCTTAAAGAGGGCCCCAGAAGAAGAGACAGAGCCAAGGCCTGTGAATGTTCTCTCTGTTAAGCTTATACATGCAAAAAATCATGTAGTAATTCTTCTTTTGTAGGTATTATATTTTTATATGAATGGAAATCTTGAAAACTAGCTCAGAGATGAAGATCACTACATCCTCTTCTTGT
Source organism: Merops nubicus (assembly GCF_000691845.1). Lineage (NCBI taxonomy): Eukaryota > Metazoa > Chordata > Aves > Coraciiformes > Meropidae > Merops > Merops nubicus. Next base: position 132,679 of record NW_008620869.1, on the reverse strand, counting down.
CTCACGCAATCTCAAAAGCCAGACAAACCCCATCATTATTAAACCTCCTAAGTCTCAGGACACGTCAATTTAATTTGAGACAACTTGCCCATGATTCTTTTCACCCACTTCCGACATGTCTGGAGCCTCTGAAGGTTCAAGAAAAGATCCCTGACCAATTCCGATACAGTTTTCAAACATCAGGAAAGCATTTCTTCTGAACCTTCAAGTCTGCTGTGGATCTTCCTCAGGAACAAAGCTCACCATCCTTTCTCACTTGCCAATTCTGATAAGACCATAACCCAAAGAAGAAAGGAAGGAAGCTTTCTGAAGTTCATCAGTAATTATCATACAAAAATAGAAATTGCCTAGACTAATAAGTTCCAACAATTGTTCATTGATCTGACAGTGTTTGAGCATATATCAAAACTTTGATGTTTGTAACTTGGAAGTTTTCAGAGAAGTGTCTCTCAAGAAATATTGATCAGGTATATGTATAATTTAAGTCAGAACTTCAAAGCTCCTATATCTGCAGAAATCACTTCAGAACAGGCGTTTTTATGAGACATCTGAATTATTCCTACAGTGCAAATGGGCAAAATGAAAATAAGAGAAAAAGGTGAAGGAAAGGAAAAGGGGAACAGGATGGATAAAAGAAAAGATTAATTAGAATATGATTATGAAAGGCAGATTAATATTTGTTATTATTATATAATTTTATACATATATATCATATATTACATGAGTATATTAATCAATACATTCATGCACTGCTGTGATCATTTCCAGCCCTGAATATACTGACTTATGTAAGGAAATTTTACTGTGACCTCTTTGTCATTATCTTATTCCTCCAAATGACCACTTTATGTCTCTGTGATAGCTTGGCATGATCCTAGTCTTCACATTGTCTCAAGCGAGGATTGTACTTGTTCTCTTCATTTGTTGGGACTCTAAATAGAAACCACACTAGTACAGAAAACTCATGGGTGACTACTTAAGAGTAGAGGTGTGGTTAGTAAGGTTCTGTGCAGTAGACACCTGTAAATATCCTGTGTCTTGGTAGAGAATCTAATCTGTTGCTCAAAGGTAGCTGACAAAGTAAAAAGTTGCAAGTTAACAGTGATTCAAATAAAAAAGGCAAAACAGGGGCATTTTCTGCTCTCTGCCTAGAATTACATCAAAGAGCAGAAACTAGAGCTCAGCAAACAGGATAGAAAACACAACAATCTTTATTTAAAATTGGCTCAAACCAGCTCACACTGAACATTTTGCACAAGATCTCTCCTGTCAAAAAGATCATAAAAAGAACAAAAACTAGAGTGGTATGAAAGTCATGTAATAAAGGGAGATGGTGTAAGGGAAACCCATTTTCACTTCTATGACCACTGGAATGTAGATGTCTAGTAACCAATAATTACCTGGAAATAAGTGATGGATTGAATATGTGTTCTGAATATGCATCACCATGAATCAGTCAAGGAGAGAATACTAATTTTTTTTTTTTTTTGTCCAAAGCTGAGGTAGGTTGCATAGTCCAATGAATTAAACCATATTTTCTTTGTATTGTGCTCACAGAAATTTCTTCATAGAGAAAAGTATGAGGCATAATAACATATATTGTTGCAACTCCTGTTAAAACTGTTTACACAAAAGCCCTGTTGTTTTTTTTCTAAACACATCATCTTTCTCTTCCCTTCTTTTATTGTGTGATATTTCACATTGCTACCAACTAATTTGGTCCAAAAAGGAGAAGGGCTCTTCAAAGAATCTTTCTTCATATACTTCTGTGGCACGGCACAGAAGCATCCCAAGCACAGCTCCATAGGAGTTGTGACAACAGAGGAAAAAGAGATCTGTACATAATAGCTTTATGGAGTTATGGGATACATGGAGATAGTGAAGTGTTCCCCTGTTCCTTTTCACACCATTTATATGGAAAGAAGCAACACAGAAGAAATATTAGCAACCAATAGAGGTGATTGGAAAGAGTTCTTCCATAGTGCAGAGATATTTACTTCAAAAGTTTTCTGTTTCATATTGCCATTACAGTGTCCATATATGCCACAAAACAATGAAATTTATGGACCTCAGAAAACCTGAAACAGCACATTTACTTAGGGTGGGAAAGTTTAAGATGAGACACTGGATTATATCACTCAGAATAGGAATATAAACCTTGCTTTCAGGCATCACAGTTGAGTCTGTTACTATTAGCCCATGGGAAAATGGTTTGCCTAGCATGGAAGTCTCAGCCACAGAAGAGAAATCTTTCTTACCAAAAACGTCAGTAAAAGAAGTCCATACTCTCAGACCCTAGGTTTCTTTGGGCAGTATATTTAATTCTCAGCCACCTCTAAAGCACCAGTAGTCATTCTGTACTGGTAAAATAACTTGCTGAGGATTATTAAAACACTGTGCCAGTTCTTTATATAGGTGAGCTTGAAAGGTTGAAAAAAAAAAAAATGGTTTCGCCAGTACAGTTTATTTTATTGAAAGAAATGAAATAAATGATAGTACAACACTTCCCTTTCCTGGCACAGGCTGTCTCTGCAGAAGAAGCATTTGCTACTAGAACTGCACCAGCTTAGCTACATCAGCAAACCTGTTGCAATATATAAAATGCTTGAGACAAGCACAATCACTCTAAGAGCTGCTTCTGGTGCAAAAGTGGCCTTCAAGTCCTTAACCTGAAATACTTTCCTAACTTAATTGCAATTTAGTCTCTATAAAGCATTACAATACAAAACACCATCACAGTAAGCAAAATATGTTGAAAAGAAAGCGGTCATTGTTACCAAAAAAATGTAGAATATAAGTCAAGACCAGATGAATAAAGTGAACAATCCAGAAGAAATGCTTCCTTCTTTTTAAAGTTACTGCTTATGCCTGATGTTGCATTGCTGACCTTTGCACATGACCTGGCCTCTAGGCTCATTCACTTAGACAGTGGATTGAAACAAGGAAAATCAATCATAGAAAAAGCAATGGAGAATGCAACTTAGCAGAAAATATCAATGGCATATATTCCTCTCCCTCAACCTTGCTTTTAAGTTTCACTATTTAGCCTGCCTTCAGAGTATAAAGAATTAGATTTTTCCCTTGGTTTTCTTTGTTTCCTTTCAGAAACAAGTAATTCAAGCTCTAGTGGAGATGAATAATGGAAATGTAGGGTCTCAGGTATATTCATAACCAAATGAGTTGAGTTCACTTCATTGGAAAGCGTGATATGTGTGTCATGCAAGTCATTAGGAGGTCTCTGGTATACGACCAGTCATATCTTTCAGGTTTTCATAGGAGTGTTTTCAAACATTAAATAAAAGCAGAGAGTTATTCATTGCCTCCTATTGATCCTTCTGTATTTATACCTTCTATTTAAAAAACTATCAGCCAGGAAGTGAGTGAAAACAAAACTAACAGGACTGAGATGACTAATCACATGCCATGAGTAACAAACAGCCAAAATGAATTGTGCCGCTTCTGTGAAAGCCACCTGTGCCAATGGTGAGTGGTTAAGAGTTATGGTCCATGAGAAGATGCTGTTTTCTCAAAATCCTGCTGAGAGTCATTGTGTTCCCAAAGTCCAAGGTAAAGCAGCCAGGTTCAGTATGGAATCCTCCTTGGCTGAGTAATTGCAAATACTTAGGGCCAGATCTCATCTGCTTCAGTCAAGGCCTGATTACTGAAACCTGTTTCTATAATGTCCAGCAGAAGAAACAGAAAGTTGTAGCCTTCAAAACCTCCCTCATTGACCACCATGTTCAGAAATACCTAAGCTGAAATTTGTGAATCAAATTCTATTGAAATTTTTTTCAGTGTTTAAATGCGTTTTGAAAAATCTCAAGGCACTATGTTTGTGAATCAGCTTGTACACAATACAACATTTGCTGGCTTCTCACTGTAAGGCGTGTGAGACTGTCTTAGATGTGATAAACATAGGGTCACAACAGCAGCAGTTTTTTTTCCTCAACTGAGTTGATACACTAGTCCTATGATTGTCCTTTTTAAATAACACATAATTTTCTCATGTGAGATGAATTATCACTTGTACCTGTTTGTACCATAAAGTGTCAGAAAGTGTTCTTCAAATTCAGTGAGTGAGCTCTGTAAAGAAAGGAAACTATAAATGCAACAAATGCATAACAATTGTGTGTGAATAAATAAATCAGATGGCTCTAAAATAAATCTTCTGTTTTAAAATATACTTACATTTTTTTAATTATATAAAGCCTAGGCAAGGATCAAATTAAAGAATTGTTAATGAAAGTGTTGTCTTAAATCAGAACTGTAAAAGTCAATGTCAGCAAAAATAACTAAGAGACACATGACACAGCACTAAATTCCATCTCTGGTATCAGAGTTATCAGAATTATTAGAGCGCATCATTTCCTTCTGTAAAAAAATCATGATTCACAACTATATAAACATGATTTTCAGAGGGAAGGAAAAGTGCTTTCTTCTCAGTTTGTCAGATATTGGTCAGGTATAGATCAAAATAAAGCTGCTGAAACAACACGAGCAACAATAGATTTACCCTGGTTGAGAACAGGGTCCACAAAATTTATTTTGTTATCTGAAGAAAAATAGGACTAAATAATAAAAATAGCACTAAATAGGTGTTGAAATTTTCAATGTTTTAAATGAGCCAGCAGCTTCTTATGGAAGAAATTAGCAATTTCTATTTTTTTTTTTTTCTTTTCACAATTTTGTCTCTGAACTGCTGTACTTCAAAAGCTTTATGGAGGACGTGCCCACCAGCTTACAGTTATTCTCATACAATAAAGAGAATGTTTCACAGCAGGTAGAATCCTCACTCCCTTTACCTCATGTATCTACATCTGGACTTCTCTACAAAAGGTAAAACAAATCACAAAATGACAACTGACACCCAGAACCACGTGAAGAGAAACCTTCTGCCATCCCTTGTTTTTCTGTCAGAAATTTTCTGGGTTACACAAAAATGTTAAAATAACTTTCCCAATAAATTATTTTCCAGGTTTCAGGTTTGGTTTTATTTGATTCTACAAAGAATCACAGGTCTGAATGAACATTTTGGGCTCAGCTGGTCTTAAGAGTTGCTCAAAGGGCCAGCAAAGATTAGGGTTACATCCTGTAGTAGTCTACTCACCAACAGGAGGAAAAAAGACAAATCTAAGATAAGTTTGAAATCTAATGTGCTGCAATAAAATCCTTACAACGAGCAGAAGAACTGATGACGAAAGCTACAAAGTTAATCCCCAGACATAGATAAAAACATTATAAACAGCAATAAAATGCACATATTAACAGGATATGCACTATATTGTAATGAGGACATCCTATGGAGCATCATGAAGGATGTGTCCGAAGATATGGTGCAGTGTTTCCAGGACCAAGAAAAGTATTTGTGCAAAAAGAAAAATATATAACAGAGCAGCTGAGAGGCACTGGATTATCACAGTCACATAATGAACTTGCAATGTTGTTCCACCTCTAAAGTTCAGATATGTCATCTTTTCATCTAATGTAATAAGAAAGTTGGGTTGTTTTGTTTTTTTTTTTAAAAAAAAAAAGTGGGGAGCAGAGCACTATTCTATTTTTCAAAATGCATTTTTAACTGTTCATTAAATTATTACATTTTTCTATTTAAAATAATTTACAACAAACTCGGTGTTCTTAATTTCACATAAAACCAGCAATTATAACTTATTTGTCAAACCTGTGGCTATGCTAGAAGCCTGAAAATTTTTGCAAAAACTACTAAATATTCATATTTTTTTTTCTTTTTTAATTCCTAGACAAAGCTTAACATAAACCCACAAAACAAGGGGAAACCTTAGAATAGTTCATACATGTCTGGTAAGTAATTTCTGTAAAGGATACTAAAAATTGTGGAAAATGTTTAGAAAAGAGGTGTACAGTTGATCTCAGGTCTAGAATAAAAATACCTTGCACTGACAGATTTAGAGCATACAATTTGTTGAGTCTGTCAAAAGAAACAGGAGCTGGAGCCTGATCATAGCATGGAACTGCTTTGACAGGAAGGAAGAAAGTTCCAAACACCTTTATAATCTGCAGAAAAACAAACAAACAAAAAACCCAAACACCAAGAAATAATGTTTGGAGACTGAAGCTAAACAAATTAACATTTAAAAATTCAGCATGTATTATTTCATATGGCTTCCAAAAGAAAGGAATTGTGTCATGTTTGTCTTGTCTGTCTGTTTGTGTCTACCTGTTTGTGCTTGTGCCTCTTGATAAATTGCCACCACATTTACCACAGAAGTAAATTTATTCTCTCAGAAGTACTGTTTCAGAAATTACTGTCTCTGCAAGACTGTGTAGATTGTCCCCAACAAGAGAAAGACACACACAGCTCCAATGAAACACTGAAGAATCTCTACTGGAAGAGCTGCTATCCATGCTCTAACTATAAAGAGAAGTTTCTATTGCAGCTAACATTCTACTAGACACTGGACAATCTGAACTTGAGACATAAATCCATGAGAACACACAATGTTGTTTCTACTATTTCCAAAACCAACAGCTAAAAATGGGGATAATTAAACTCTGGAGTGAAATAAGAAGGGTAGAAGTGCACCACCTTCACTTATTGCTATTTCAAATAAAGTCATGTCAGGTTAGGCTTTTTATGCAAGCATGGTAAGAGTTTTTCTCCTGGACAGTCTCACATCTACACAGAAGAGGTAGAGTAATGGAACAAAGAAGCATCAGAACTGCAGAGTCACTATGTCATTAAAAAAGATATGAACTCTGCTTCTTGGAAAGGTGCCAGAAAAAATGGGAGCATGGGCTATTGCCCATCTCAGTGAGAAAGGACACAGGTTGAAAGCTATGACTGCTCTCTTAGTCATGCACGCTCCAAGACTGTGGTTAAGCTACAGCTCATGAACTACCCTCACCGTTTTTTCTAAATGCAGTGTATACACACTGAGCATGATCCACCTGGAAACAGGCAGCACCTGAAAACATGTGGCAAAGAAGGCTCACTGTCCTCGTGCTCATTATTTAACTACAAATAGAGTCATAAAGGGACAACAAGCTACTTCATATAACCAACAGTCCAATGACAAGGGCACTCACTTAGAAAGTGAAGGATGCATTTCCAAACCTGTGCTGCTCCTGATTTAGAACAAGGATCTGCACCTGGCTTTTTGCATCCTAACCAACTGTCCTAGCCTATAAGTTCTGAAGGCAGATTCACCTCTCTTCTCTCACGTGAAAACTGTATTTACCTATTTAGTGCAACTGCTGTAGTGTCATTCAAGAAAATCACAAAGGAGATCTTGTCCTGGGAAAGGAGAGACTGGGTCTCAGTTTCTAAACAGGTCTCCTGCTACTCAGCTGAATACTCCAGCTACTGGCTTAAATAGGCTGCTAACAGCAGTGTCTTACCCCACTTACACAAGGTCAGATCCAACTCTGAAGATGCCTTGCAGATGATGAGACAAGGAATGTCTAATTTCAGGTTTTTACCAGTTTTGTCAGACATAGATTTGACTGTATGTGTATGTGCACACCACTGCCAGAGACAGCACTTCACATTCCAGGTTAACTGACAGTGAGACAAGTGTTTTCGGTGATACAGTTGTGCCTAAATCTCCCACATGGGCCAGGAAGCCTATGAAGGTTATCGAAGTTATGAACCACACAGCTTCTACTCCCTTGAGGTATTCTCCAATTTTGCACTGCATCACCTGAAATATCATGTCAAACTGATTCTCCCCTGGAATATCTCCATTGTTTCTGAGACACAGCTTTCCAAGAGACAGTCCCCTGATCTGTGCAGATGCTCTGTGTTCATAGGTGTGAGATTTTGGGTTCAAGATCTGACCGCACTGAAATACATCCCACATAAATAAGTGAGATTCATTAGGTAATCCACGTAGCCCTGGGGAGGTATTTAATCCTTATATTTATCTGTCTATAAAGTGTCTCATCCATGCATTGTATCAACTCTGATCATAAATATACTTTAAGATCATTGAAGATAATACTGAACAGCATCCAGTCTCATCTGAGTACCATCAGTCTCCCTTGAAAACCATTGGATTCATGATTCCTTTGACAGTCGCTTTTGGGGATTTGCTAGTTAGTGCATTCTTAATCTATCTAATATGTGTTAAAGAGACAATATAAAGTGAGCATTTTTAATCAGAATATTGTGCAATATTAGGTCAAAGGCCTGATAAAGTTCTAATAGAATTGAAAAATTTTTTATTTCTATCAGATGCATTTTTTCAGACTGAACTCAGAGTCATCATATTCCTAGACTTTATATATGCCTCTTATTCATTTTTAATAGGATGAACTGTAAAAAACTGTTTCTTGGCTAAGATTAATTGATCCAAAATATCTTAAGTGGCCAGTAGTCTTCATTCCAAACACTCACTTATAGCAACAGCAAACAGGTTTCATACCTGCTAATCTTCTAGACTGATGTTTTCTTTAGAGTCCACTTTTCAACACAGTTCACATACAGTTTAATGGGTCACTCACTGACTAACACCTAGGGAAAATTGTTATTGTAGTACTGCACAATACTGGGGTAAAAAAATCAGTGCTGCTATGAAAAACAGATTGACATTTTAAAGCCTAAAGTGTTTTGTTTTACAGTGTTTTCTATTCAGCATTAATGTCTGGTCGTTTTCCTTTGCCAAAGTAATATTTTAACAAGCTTCTCTTACAAACCAGTAGGCTACCATAAACTAGTTCTAAGTTTTCCACCCACTCTGAAACATAGAAAGTAATGAGAAAAAAACAGATTATAGATTATAGATGTATCAGGAGAGCTTAAAAGAGAGCACAGCAGAAAAAGCAAAGAAGTGGGATGGTTTCAGATGTGAACACTTGCATCTTGCTGGTCCAGGACTCTAGTTGTGCCCTCAAATAAAATTGATTCCATCCAGTGGGAGGGTTGCCTGAACACATGATATAGGGTTGAAAGTTAACCAGTCAGGCTCTAAAGGACATTATTTTAACAATTTATGATAAAGATTCCCATTAAAATTGAAAAAGAACTACACAAATAAGAAAGCATAAGAACCAAAAGTCCTAGCTAGTTACTTCTTTTATTTTTTCCCCAATGTTTGCCCAAATTAACTCACTTTGTTCACCACAATGAATTTTTCAAAAGCATGAGCCGATATTATAATGTCAGCACTTGCTCTTCACTTCTCTGTTCCTAACAGTGTTCAACTAAAACTTCTGCTGATATTTCCACAGTCACTAAAAACAGCCAGAAGACCCTTGGTGAAGCTTGAAATTATTTACTGAAAAGAGATCAAACCATTGTGCAGCACTCAGCAGAGGCTGATTGGAAAGATCTGTTGAGCATTAGTAAGAGTTAGATCTGGTCCAACTTGCCCTTATAGTGTAATCAAAGTCCTATCTCAAAAATTTTGTCTCGGTTCTTGTATGAATGACAGCAACAGTCTATTTCCACACAGATTTACAGCAAGATTGCAGCCAAAAGACCAGAGCATTTGGGGCTTTCTTCCTCCTCTGATTGGGAGGCAGCAGTTTGCTTCACAGACTACTGATTTCTCTGCAACAGTAGTTCCATTGATATCTGTCTCTTGTTAAAAGGTTGCACCCACCCCAGAAAAGAATAAAATCAAACACAGAAGGAAATAACACTGAAGATCCATCTATGTGAATATTCCTCTCTATTTTTTTACGACAACAATGAAGGAGAACAGCAGAAGTAATTGTTTCTTGCTATCAGTTTGACATAATACAAACCAAGTGGTTTTGGATGAAATATAGTATTAGCTATCCAAGCATGCATGCAGCCTAGTGTGTGCACTCATGTGCACTGGAAAAACAGTGCAGAAATGCAAACACAGCTGTTCAAGAACTGGCAGTGTCTCATGTACATGGATGGGCAGCAAGACGGAGGAAAGTATGTTCAAAAATTCATTCAAGAGACTTCATTTCACTCTTCTCTTCAACACTTGGTTCACAGATGTTTATGACCCTCCCAAACCAATGCACACAAATACTCACAGAAGGGGCTTTGTTTGCAAAGATATTCAGAGACAGGAGACTACTGGAACAAGGGAACATGCATCAGACCTTCCAGATTTCTAAGATATAAATGTAGGAGATGATTACAGAAAGTGAAAAGGAGATGTAGGCAAAGTAAGATGCTGTGAGGTTTATTTTCTGAATATAAATAAATTCTCTAATATTACTTTCATATTTTTTTTATTGTCCATGTAAATAATCCCCAGTGACATAAATGAAGCCACAATAAGTGGACAAAGGAAGAGCTATGGATGTCATCTATAGACTTCTGTAAAACCTTTGACTCAGTCCCTCAGAACATCCTTCTCTCTAAATTGGAGAGATATGGATTTGATGGCTGGACTGGTAAGTGTACAAAGAATTAGTTGGATGGTGACATCCAGGGGATAGTGATCAACAGCTTAATGTTCACATGGAGACTGGTTGGGGTTGTTCAGCCTGGAAAAGAAAAGGCTTTGTGGAGACCTTATTGTGGCCTTTCAGTACTCAAAGTGGGTCTATAAGAAAGGACAATGGGGCTTTGAGCAAGCTGATCTAGTTGTAGATGTCCTTCTTCACTGCAGGGAGGTGAGACTAGGTGACCTTTAAAGGCCTCTTCCAATATAAACCATTCCATGATTCTATTAATTTATGGAGGTAGCTTTAGCATTGAAATGGAAGCTAATGGAGAATTTATTTTTACGTGTTTTCATGACAGCATTTTCTTAGGAGGCATTCATGATTTTATATTGAAAGATATTTTGAGGTTTGGGAATCATTCAGCTGAGGAAACAGAAACAGCTCACTGCTATTTCCTGTTCTTAGAGTATGGAGTATTGCAAAACCGTTACTGATAAAAGCTGCTAAGTGTCAGTATTCCCATAGATGCCTCTTTCACTATTTCCCATGGAATTTTTCAGATATCACCATGTCTGTCCCTAAAAGGCAGAGCCAAGGTAGGTAAGGAAAGGACATGCCTGGAGTCACACAAAGCTTCTCCCATGTGGTTCCCACAGAACTCTGACAGTGATGTAACTTGTACTGTCCACCCTAGATGTGACCAAAAACAAAGAGCCTGGAGACTTTGATCTGCCTGAAGTGGCCAGAAAGTTGTTGGAGATCAGGCTGATCACAAGGACCTGCCCCAGGAAGATCCTTTCTTCTTGTGGAATGATATGAACAGTAAGGCAAAATCCTTGGCACAGACTGCGTGAAAATGCCATAACTACCAACAGAATTTTTCACTGTCTTTACAGGCAATGGCAAGAAGTCTAAGGCAATGAAGAATCAGGGCTATTACGTTTGGTATTGTCCATTTAGGCAAGAATTCTGCCCATGTGATTCTCACTATAGGGCTAGATTTGTGAGAGATTTGATTTTTTTTTCTGTTCATTATCACCATTGACTCACAATGTTAATAGAGTTTTGTAATTTTTTTTAAATAACATTTTTGTCAGTACTTTTTATCTGTAAAGTTTTCGCAGAAAGAAGTAAGTTTTTTGCAAAACTTACTGTTTTTCCCTTTCCCTTTGTGTATGTGAAAGCATTCTTGGATATTTTTCTTTTAGTAAATTTCCTATTAACCTATGAAGTTACATAAGAATGCTTTATAGACAAGTCTTGCTTGGTTAGTCATATTGTAGCAAACTGGTTTTCCTATGTGATTAAAAAATAAATATTAAGCCACCTTAGTCCCGAGACATATAACTATATTATTAATGGCTCTTGTTTGTTCCGTGACCTTATAAAAAGGTAGTTGATCTTGTTGTTCCAAATAAGTCTAAATAATTTAACAAAATGTTTTTCAAAGCAGGTTATTACCTACAAAGATGTAGCTTTTAAGACAGTCTTTAGTATAAAATATGTATAACTGCCACATATATTATTAACAGGTACCCAAAATTATTAGCATGGTACTTTATTACAAAAAAAAAAAAAAAAGAAAAAGAGTTCTGATGTGGAATTCTGTAACAGAAGAGATGCATAAAAGTAGACTTTTTTTCTTAAAGGCATCTACTTTCCCTTCATGGGAATTTAAACAAATCTCAGTGGAAGGACTTCATGATGCTTTGTCTCATTGTTAGAAGTTTAGAGATAGCAGGAGGAAATAAGAGCTTGTCTCACAGAAGGGAAAAATCATATCTCACTGCAAGGGAAAATAAGCATATTTGCCATCAAGAGGACAATCTGCTATTTCATTCCTTTGATTCAGTTCATATTATGACGGTCACAATGTCAGTCTTAATTAGACCAGAGGGTGGTGTAAATGCCAAAAGAAAAAGTTGCTGTACATCTGTTCTAATTTATCTCATGGATGTTTCTGCAGCGAGTAAGTGGAGAATGTGGCCTGGGCCATCTGTGACCCAGTTAGAGGGAGCAGGATGGCTGTGGGTGCCGGGACAGAAGTTGTGACAAGAAGGTCAAAGGGTGGTCTGAGAGTGCTGGTGAATTTCTGTGCATTGCATGCAAACCTCTGATTGGAAAGAGGGAGGAGAGACTCCCAGGCAACCTCAACAACCTTGAAAAGGAAACTAAAAGCTGAATCTTCACCTTGTTAGTAATGGAAAAGACATATTGGTAAGTGTCCATTTATTGATGTAGAAACAATACCAGGAGGGAAGCCAGTAAGAATCCCTGTGGGAGGAGGAAAAATTGTCCTCTCACACTAGACAGGACTTAAGAAACCCTTTAGGGAAGAAGAAAAGATGGCAGGTGATTATTTTTAAAGATTCAATAAAAGTTTTATATTGGTCTGTACTTTCAAAATACATTTTAGAAAAATGAGATAGGGTGCTTTGCAACATGATATAATGAAAAAAAAAGCAAAAGCTCTGTATGTTTGATTGGAATGCAAAAGAACAGAACAGACAAAATGAGCCAGCAGAAATTCCACATGTGATTTATGATATGTTGGGTCATACAGAACTCACGGAATAATGGTTAGGAAAATGCTGGAATCATGGTCAACCTGAATATATTTCTCACATACAACTGCCTTACAAGTGCCAAAATTCAGTTCAACTGGGCCAGCACGACTCTGTGTTTTAATCTGTTAATTATTGAAAAAAATACTGACAGTCAACACAAAACAGAATTGGAAAGTAATGAGTTAAAAAAAATAATTAAAAGAATACACTATTTGAGAGCTGAGAAAGTGCTATGTAAACAGCCAACTGGAGATGAGTCTGTAATAAGCAATAATGGCCATCAGAAAGTCAGTGCAATTTTCTGTTGAATAATCTAAGGGATCACAGCCTGGTTTTTTAGCTTTCCTCCACACGCCAGGAAAGAATTTGGAGAACTGTAATTAACAATCATGCTTCTACAGGGATTAGCTAAGAGGAAAAAAAATGGTACAGGGATGGAAAGAAATTAGCTAACAGTAATGTAATGCCAACAGGAGAATGCAAGGTAGTCAGCTTCGTTTAAAACAAAAAATTTTAAAAAAATTTAAAAAAAGGGAGAGTTTTTAGTAAGGTATCCACAAGAACAGGCATAACTATGAAGGAACAAGATTAAAAAAACTAAACGATATGAATAAGAGTGGGTAAGAGTAGAAGTTATATAAAGCAGTGGAAATTTAAGGATGAGCTTTGTGAGAAAGAATCCCAGAAGTGGAGCCTATGAAAGTGAAGAACAGCCTTCTCAGGAATTGCTGGAGCTTATCTCTATAAAAAGCTCCAAAGAAAGCATTAAAAATACAGTCTGATGGAGTTAACAAGTATTCATTACAGGTAGCTAAGTTAAATAATACATAACTAGAGGTCATTTCCATCAGTAATTTTCTACAGTATTTCACTTAATTGAGTTAATGGAAAGTTTGAACTTTCATTCAAAAGCACATTGAAACAGACTTAAAATTGTTCCAGGAAGGTTTTGTTTAAACTATTAATTTGCTTCACTAGTAATACTGAGCAAAAGTATTACCAAAAGATTCTACTCAAAGAAAGAGTTGGAATAATCTGTTTTACCATTTTGCAGGCTCAGAGGTACAAAAGAATCCTGACTTTTTTTCATGAAGATCCCAAATTTGCCCAGACCCCAGCAGTTCTAAATTACCGTGTTATTGTTTTCTTCCTAACGTCAGCTATACATCAATTGTTGTAATGGAGAGAGATTGATAGAAAGCTGAGATTTAGCAGTAAGTCAACAATTTAATTGCACAACTGGTCTTTGTTCTACTGTTCCTTGGTGGATACAATCCTTTTCATTAATCTGCATGTTGATTATAACCCTTTTGTGATATTGATCTGTGTTTCACAGTCCTGTGATTGCAGGAACATGTAGTGCCACGGGCAGCTACAGTAGAGCATGTACTTCACATTAATGCTGAAATACGTAAAACCAGAAAAAGAAAAAAAAAGGTAGTAATCTTTAAACTGATTTGAGCTTATGTACTTTTGCTATGGAAATGTTTTCTTTTTCCATCCAGCTGATAATAATACAAAGAAAAAATTAAACAAATTTAGACAAAAGGAAAAAGAAATTAATCCCCATACCTTTAGAAGTTGATTGAGTCAGAGAATCTCACAAGCAGTATTCTGTAATTTTTGAACCAATTTTAGGTCTCTACCACAACTTCTTCCTCTCTTGCAAATACATTTCTGTGGACAAGTACAAGGAAGCTTATTATTTGTCATCTATTCTCTAAGACATAATGAATGCATTTCTCTTCCTCTTGTCTCCCAGTTCCATATTCTGAATCTTCAGAATATTTTCATTCGGATTTGCTCTAGTGTGATAATTGTTTAGATTATTTTTGTTTATTTAAAGAATGCACACTCTGATGGAATAGTCCATCTGTGAATTCATCCATGCTTGTTGTCTTGGGCAATTACTCTGTCAGCTGTCTACTGTGTGCATCTACACCACCAGACAGACCCAAGACCAGAGGTAAAGGCTCCCAGCCAGATGAAGCCCTCACATCCTACCTGGAAGGAAATCCAGTAAGAGATGTAGGAGGACAAACTGAAGGCAAGACATTATATACATGACTATACAAAGAGACAGAGAAGGTGTTATAGAAGATACATGGGAAAGGGGAAGGTGAATCTTAACACAAAGGCTGCCTGGAAAAAGCATGTAATGTAACAGCAACAGAAAAGCAGGGCTGGTACAGCTAGTGTGAGTACCTCGGGAGTCCAACCTTGTCCCTTTGAGAGATGGGCCACTATGTCAGCTACTTTCTTCTACTGAGGCAGAGAAAAACACTACTTGACTATTTTTCTTCCAGATTTCTCTTGTGATGAAAAGGGAGTCACTGCAAGGAAGAAAGAAATGCTGCTGAGAGGAGAACAGAAGGAAGAAAAATGACTGGAGAGAAGAAAAGGGACTGATGGGGGTGGGGAGGAAAGAGAAGCGTGAAATGAATAGAAACAGCAAAGCACAAAACGCAAAGGAGGGAAAGTAACATTAACCAGAAGATGGAAAGTTTTCTGCACTATATATCTTTAAGAATGAAGAGCAAAACAGATGCACTACAAAATCAGTTTGGTTACCAGTATGCTATCTGTAATAGCACATTAACCCAGGCCTGAAACATTAATGCATTTACATTCTGAGAATTTTTCTGTCATTTTAAAAATTTTTTTCCTGACCTGAATGAGGAGTGACCTGAGAAATCTTTTAATTTTTTAATTATTTTTTTTTTCCACAAATTGCTAACAATACTGGTAGAGCCAACAACCACCAAGTTACAATGCAGATGTGAACAGTTTGGCTTAAATACCTGGATTTATTGTTTGTGTGGAGATTTGTTCAAGGCTGTCATATATTCACTTGAGTGCCCTATGAGTATAGTCCACATTCTATGAGATCCTTATGTTAGTGTCTTCCAGGGTGACTATTTGCAAAGATTATTTAATATCTTCTGTTGGTGTGATTCCATTTGATATAGATTTAAATTATTTGAAATTTGCACTGGGTCAATAACTATGTGAAAGCTCTGCCTTGCCTGCAATGAAGCTAATAGCTGAGGTTGTTCAAGACCATCTTAATCACTGCTTAACTTGACACTTCACTGGGGATTACCAATCAGGGTTGATTAAAGTGAACCCATACCTTGGCCACTGGAGTTTGTAGCTTGACATCTTAATACCAGCAAACTTTGGCAGAGCAGGCAACTGTAAACAATAGCTTCTTAAACTGCCAGAGCTGGATCCGTCAGAAAATTTCTGGCTGAGAGCTAATTCTCAGTCTGGTGGTAATAGTACCCACCTGAGAAGGAAGCAATCCCAAATAGCATAATTTCAAGAGTTAAGCAGAACAGATATTTACCCCTTGCCTTGCTCAGACCAGCATCCTGTGTTTGGAAGTATTCCGTTCTGGTTTATCACCAGTACTTCCCGTGGACCATTAAAAATTTAAAGAAAAAAAAAAAAAAAAAGCCAGTTTGTCAAAACAGATCAAAATCCATGGTGTATTTACACTTTAGTGAAGTGGTGTGGTTTGTTTTCTGCTTTCTGCACAGCTCCTGAAGCACAGAGACACCTTGAGCACAACAACAGACAGCTCTAAATGAGCCAGAGATTTTCTCTGACAGTATTTTTGTTATCAAACGTCTGGCTGTACTTATTTTTCATTCACTGGCTGCTTGATTCATTGCCAGCGGTCCTCTGCCAGTGGAAGCATCCACCTCAGTGGATGGCCAACAGCAGTATGGCTTTAAACTCTGGCCAGATTTCACAGAGCTTTGCAGACAGGGACTGCCTGGAAAACACACAGGGTCATCGCATCTCCTGGGTGCAGCGAGCGCCGTGGCTGGGAGCACCGAACCCTGCAGGGGCTCCCTGCTGCCAGAACCTCCCAGGGCTTCCACCCACCACTAATGAGCTTCTTAAATATACACTCAGTTTTGGCTCTTTACCACTAATTGCTTTTTTCTCTATTTCTAGATACAGTCATTTCCATGCCTGAGTTTTCTGCTCCTATTCTGCAATTGGTTTAGCCATTTCTTGTCTCCTGTTATTTTGCCTCTGTTTTACTTCATATCTTCATGTCATTTTCCTCAGAGGTCATTTCTTCCTGAAGTTCTATATTCAGATGTTCTTATTTGTTGGCATAATATTTGTTTTATGTGTCTCCACTTTTTGATTTTCTTGCTATTGGCCCCATTCTTTTACTCTTGTTGCCTTTTCCATCAGGCTGACCTGACTCTTTGGACTTCCACTCTCAGCCTCTACAGTAACTTTTCCTCCTGGCCTTAATTCTAAATTACCTCTTTCATGTGAGGCTCGTCCAAATGGCATTTGGAATCCAGATTTCCTGAGCTTGATATTGCAAGCCCCAGAGTAGTTCTTGAGAAAAGAAAGGCCTTTCAAGTTTGTTAAAGCCAAAAGGGCTGGACTAGCATGCTGCAAGTTGTCTGTTCCTGCATGGATCAGCCCTGCAGAGCTGCCCCTGCTCCCCCAGCTTGGCAGAAGTGCCTTGCCATCTTAAGGCTGCTGGCAAGCCTCTGACTCCTGCTTCCAGTGGCAACCTGCAGGGTAAGGCACTGAGCAGTGTCAGAACGGTTGGCAAAGTCTGGCCCTCTGCATGTAAGCACATGTGACGTTTTACCTTGGCTGTTTCTTCACTCCTGACAAGTGCAGCTTCCACTTCTCTACATTTACTCTTAGTCTTGCTCTGTGCTTTGTATTTGCTCATACAGCCTGTTCATGATGATGCATTTTATCTATCCTTTTATTTAGTATTTTAAGTCCTTTTCAAAAAGCCCAGACAGCCTTACACCCGGAAGGTTAATTCACCATCTGTTCAAAGCAGAAAACATCAGGGTAAATAAAATTTGGGTAAGGAAGGCTCAGAGTAAATAGGCCAAACCTTTCAAAAATGTTGGAGATGACAACATATCTTAATCATCCAGTTTTCTGTGTATTGACCAGAGCCATTCGCTTTGAAAGTTTTCTCAGTCCTTAGTTTTGAATCTTTCTTTTCAACTTAGGCTGTAGAAGACATCTATAACTGAGAGACCTAAGGAGGGAAGAAGGAGAGTTAACAAGTTGGAGGCATGGGCTTTACATAAAAGCTAGTGTTACATATTTTTCCACATCAAAACACAAAGAATGGGCACTGAAATGACCTAAATATCTTTTTTACAAATAAGTGCCTTAGGGCTAGTGGATTTTAATCTCAGATGTATGCTGCACATGGTTGTCTGTCTCAGAAAATCTGATGCTCTTAAAGCTTGCACATCTGAAGGGCTAATTTTTTTGTGCACTTTTCTGGGGTACAGAAGTGCCTGGAGTTTTGAAACTAGACCTTAATTTGCAGGCTAAAGAAGCCAAATCTTGATTTACTCAGAATTTCTTTTCACTTGTTTACATTTTAAGGCTTGTTTCAGACCTAGAATTCAGAGGATTAAGTTAATCTCTTAATTATTGCAAGTGATCAGGCATATATCTTCCAGTCTCTACCATACTGAAAATTATGCAATTTAGTAGAGAATTTTTAAAAAAGAAAACAATATGTTCCCATGATAAACATACTGTCTATCCTTCCTTACTCTAGGGAAGCCAGTCAGGGAAAGTTAATTGCCTAGACCCGGCAGTGCGGAGAACAGCATTAATAAATGGGGTGTACTGGCTTGTATAAAGGACAGATGTGAGTTTTCTGCTCCACTGTACGATGAATTAATTCTCTCTCTTTTCCACTTTTTCTCAATTTATATATCACAGTGACCACTGAAGAGCTGCATTTACAGTCACTTTGGCAAAGTGTTCTCAGAGTCAAATCCTGGCCACATCTTGTGCTGCATGCCCACATCCTTATTTTTCAGTCCTCATCCCTGAATCAGATCAGTCTGGAAAAATGCTCAGTTCTGAGATGTAAGTGAAAGCTAATCTGAAGATAGGAACAGTTGAGCAGCAAAGACAGAGCAGGTTTTCAAGCTGACCCATGCCTCATCCCACCCACTGTCATCTACAATTTCTCTCTCCCCCTCTCCTCTCCCCTCTGTATTACTACTTGCCCGTGGGGAAATACAATTTCTGAATTCTGTTGCAGTCCTTATGAAAAAGCTTTGCTGCAGAGGAAAAGGTAGGATCCAGAAAACAGTCAAAATGGGGTTTGGCAAGTCAGGTGGTGCTTCAGGCAAGAGCAACTTCTGGCAGAGACTGTTTAATTGTCAACTGTGTAGAGAGCTGTTCAGGGCTCCTGGTTTTCCACTTGGTTAAGGAAGGGCAAGATGGCATTCACGGCTCTCTGGCTTCCTGGTGTCTGACCCCCAGAGCTTGTGCTGTCCCTTATACAGTCGAAAGATTAGGGCAGTTGAGCTAGTCCACAGGGAAGGAGGGAGCTGGCACGCCTAACAGAATTGCAAGGTTACCATGGTTGAAAGAAAGAGAGCCAGCAATGGCATGGGCAGAGACAGCCTCAGGTTCCTAATCCCCTTCAGATAGCTTTCATCCTTGTAGACACCATGCAGACCAAGAAAGATACACATTATTGTGGACAAGAATGATGTTACCTCACAACATAGTGCGTACTTGGTGGATATTTCCTGCACAGATGCTGTTGGCTCCAAAGAGGAACACAAAAGGGTGCAAACATCATCATACTGACAAGGAGCTTACAAGCACCTGCCCCAGGAGTTCTTGTGCAGTAGCTATGTGCTGTGCAGTACTTTTATGTCCAAAGCCAAAGTCATTATCAGATCTGTTACCTTTTGAGGGTTCAACTGTCTTCTTTTAGAACTTTTATATCATTTTAAAAGGCAGAACTATGAAACATTAGCCTTCCCCTGCTTGTGTCACTCACTAATCTGTGCTTCCAAGCTTCCACAGGAAAGCAGTAAGACAATATTTAGAAACACGGTGTTTCAGTAAAATATACTTTTGTCAGAAAAACAATTTGTCTAAAATTATAGGGACCACTCAGTCTGATGAGCGGAGGAGCTGTGCAGGCTTGGGAGTTATGTAAGCACAAATTATATATCATGAGAGTCATATATATCCCCTGTATAGTATTTTTAAAAAGTCACTTCTCTAAACAGCTTCTTTTAAAGTTTGTACTTGCTGGGGAGAAGGTGCACCACTCCACTGATAATTTCACATTGATTTATTCATCCTACTGCTGCAACCTACTGTTCCTCACTCTTGCCATGGTAAGTCTGTGTGATCCTGCTGCATATCTGCAGGCTAGATAAGGTGTACAGAATATGGTTTGAGGCATTCACACTACAGCACTCTTCCAACATCATTCAGGATGTAATCTAAAGTCCAGCAAAACCAATGAGACTCTTGACAACGAATTTAGTGGAAACTGAATCAGGCAATATGTACAAAGACTCTTTAAAAAATGTATTTGTAAAGAATTTGCTCATAGTGTTTCAAGACCAGGCAATGAAAATATGAAAAAGGTATGTTTGGTCACACATTGTTTTTAGAAAAGAAAAAAGAAAATAAGCCAGAAACAAACCTGGCGTCTAAATTTCATTTGAATATGAAATGTTAAAATAAACAGTGCTACCCTATCTAAAGATATACTGAATCCATAAAATAGAAACTGTAGCAAGTAGAGTATTTTCATTAAATGTGAAAGTCTGTGTCAAAAACATACGCAAAGCTTTTAAAAATTACATTAGACTTTCCCATCAGGTCTATCTTTTGTAATGCAACGTGTATTATTTCATTAAAATTAAACACATAGCCGTCCTCTCACTACTTCATCTCTTCCTCTTTGCTGTTACCGCTCATGCTAAGATTTTCTGATGTAAGAGGGCTTAAACTCAAACCTCCTGAGGGTATCAAATTAAAGAGCTGTGGTCATAATTCCTCATTCTACAGGGGAAACATGATCATATCTCAAAGAGCATCCTTCTTATCCTCTCATTAACACACAAAGAAATACATACTCACACTAATACCATTAGAAACACAGGCTAATCTGTATTGCTTGCTTTCCCTTTCACAAATCCTTTGGGAAAGCTACTGTTCTACTCTATATATTTTTTTTTCAATTTACAGTGAAATTGAGTTCCACTTTTGCATAAACATTTTATTTACAGAGTTTGCTCTCTTTGGAAATTATATTAATTTTGAACTCTGTATCTTATTAGCCCTTATACCCTTTAGAATACTTGCTTGACATACACAGAAGCACATGCTTATACACAAGGAGAAAGACTTTAGCTCTGCTATATAATGGTAGAAAAGGAGTAAATATTGACATTGTAGTAATTCCCAAAGTCTCCAGTGAAGACTGACAAGCTGTCGTGGCTTGCACTGTGCAGAAAAGAAAATTTAATTGCATCATACTGAACAAGAGCGTTATCCCTCATCCCTAGGCAATATGTGCACTAGAACTGGGCAAATGCATTAGTGGGCTCTTTCATGGTCAACAGTGCAATTACATTCCATATTTTCAGAAAGCAAACAATTACAATGCATATTATCTACAGTATTGTATTAAAAAAAAAAATTAAAAAAGACTAAAAAGCACTTCTTGCCAAAACCTGCAGGATATTGACTGATTGACTGTAGTATGGCACTCTTTTCTAAAATAAGTGGATGGAGTCTTTACAAAACAATTTTGCATAAATCTAATGCTACAGACAAGGCCTTAACATCTTGCTGTTCAAACATCCTGCTCAAAAACAGAGCAAAAGCTCACCCCATTTATCTCACTGTGATGATATTGTTTGTCATTATAGTTGCAACTTTCTGTTTTATTTCTGAACACATTTCAATTGTTACCATAATTATCAGCCTTTTTGTGCATTTTTTTCCTTTCCAAGAATGACAGAGCTGTTTTAGGCAGTCTTTACTGTGGATGAGCCTGTGCTGTCAGAAAATTTAGCTCCCCAGCTCTTTTTCCTGATCTTAGCACAACCTCCATCAATGTGCCTTAGGTCATTCTTCAGTTGTCTTTTTAAGTGAAACAACTTGGAAACAGGAGCCAAGCTGGGATACAGTCTACACTTCATAAGCATGACCATTCAGGTTTGGCTACCTCAGCCCTCAAAAACTAGCCCAGAAGGCCACAAACTCTGTCATGAAGCTCCCTGTCATGCCCTAGAGCATGTAGTGCACACTAATGGCATCATTACAGAAAAGAAAGTGAGAGCAGCCTGGCAGGCTACCACACAACCCTTGCACTGTTCTAAATTTTTTCTTTGAACTGAAGAAAATGCACAAAGAAAGTAAGGAATTATTTCCTAGGGCCATAAGCATGCTACCCAGAGTGCAAAGAAGACATGAACAAAGTCTACAGAACAATGTGAATGAATTTAAAAATACAGTATCATTTGGCCTGTGAGCTAGGCACCATTCCCCAGTGTAGATACCTTTTAGCAGTGTGGACATAGCCTAGAGGTGGAAGATGTCTGTACTGTACCATCCAAGATGGTTTCTCAGAAACCAGGTTGAACTGTTGACTGAATTATCTCCCACACGGGCATCCTTAAAGAGTCACAGAGCCTGTCTGCTGTGGGGAAAAAAAAAAAAAAAAAATGGTGGGGATTTTCTGCAAGGCCTTTATATAATGGCAGCTTCAGAAATTGAGTCATCGCCCCCAGAGGTAACATCTGTGGAAAAAAAAAAATTGGAATCATCAGAACCTCACTTCAGTCCTTGACACCATTTATTTCCTTTTGAATCATTTTCTGATAAAGCTTTGAAGGGGCTCAGGACCTTGAATCATCTATGCCCTAATTCAGGGAAGTACCAGTTATGGACATTGCTCCTGGTGGAGAGGAAAACCACCTTCTGGTCCAGAGAGAGTGAAGGAGAAAATCCAGAGTGAATTCTGGAGTGACACCTGTAATAGCTGCCACAGTTCAGGAAAAGACACCATTGAGATCTGGATTCACAGGCAGAGTCAAACCAGGGGAGGAAGAACTGGAGTGCTATGTCGGAGTCTGCTGCCAGCAGCATGGGCGTCTCCTGACTCCTAACCATGGGGTGCATGTTAGGAGATATAGCAGCACAGGTAAATGAACACGTAAATACATGAAGATGTACAGAGCACTACACAGTTATCCGTATGGCTGCTGTCTCATCTCCACCACATAATCAGGACTGATTTTTCACTACTCATAAAGACTAGAAAGACACAGCTTTACAAGAGGTGATCATCAATAATTTCTGACAGTAGTTTCTTGGTTTGCCTCTAACAATGACTGGCTGTGTATGGTAGGAGCAGGCCACCCACAAGAGTCAGTTCCCATCCTGGTAGGAGCTGCATGAGCATCAGGATGAGCTGAAGTCCCCAACCACAGCAAAAACAACTATGTGACAACAGAAGACAGAGAAATGACAGGGCAAGAAGCAGAGGCTTAGAGATGTTAGATTATTGGAAAGAAACATCCAGGCTATTAGTAGAAAGAAATGGGAGAAAGGAGATGAGTATCTCACCTTGATGCAGTGTCCTACCCTACGCTTGATGCAATTTTCAGTGCATTCATAGCTTAAATGAGTAAATATATTCCATTAAGATTAGTAGCTCACAGATGTGCCAAGTGTTATTGAAGGAAGTAAGGTTGCCATGGTAAGCACACACACCTTTTTTGTGCAGTAAACAAATAAAATCCAGGTAATTTTTTTTGTGCGTATAATATCGTTTCTTGAAGATTCAGGAACAGAGACAATGTTATTTGAACTCTATAAAAATAAAGATGAATACTACTTATGTTACTTCTGGAAATGACCAACAATTAAAATAAAAAAATCATTGACATTTTGTATGTCTCATTTCAAGTGTCTAGTGGAGAGAAAATGGGACAACGCAGCTTAGGGTTTAATTTTAAAACCATAAATAATTAGAAGGTTTGAGTAATTAAATTAATGTCAGTTAGGTAAATCAACAACATTGCAGTAGTTTGAACATAAATGTTATATTTCTGCCCTTTTTATAATGTTTTTATACTAGTTTAATACCACTCAATTTCAAAAGACTTTGTGTATGCAAGCTGTGGCATAGACATAAAAAAGCATAAGCCCCATTATCTTTGCATCAAGTAATGACTATATAAAACCTATTTATGATGCATCAAGGTAAGATTCAATAATATCCTGTACACTTTAGATATCATTATTAATATTCCTTTTCCCTCACCTACCTGTATACATTTATTCTGCACCCTTCTGATGATCTAGACTTTTTGCACGAGCATAAGCAATATATTTGACTACCTGACCTAATTTAGATGTCCACATTACAATGAGATGAACAGCAAACAACATGTTTCTCATTAACTATGAAAAACCCAGATGACTAATACATATATATATATTTTTACTGTTCCTGTTTGCATATTATTAAAGTGTCCTAAGCAACTTCATAATGCACAGTTGTAACAAAAAATCTAATTTAACACCTCAAAGGCTGATATTGAATTTCCTCTTTAGATAACATTAAAATGGGTTTTAAGGTTTTTTTGTCATTATCTGTTTTAGGGATTTTTATGTAATAGCTTACCACGTATAGATTTAGGCCCTCATATTTTAAAAGAAACTTAATTTGTGTTACTCTTGTTTTATTAAGTATGAAGAATATCAGTGAAAGAATGGGTTTGTACTCTAACACGGTAGCAAATATTTTTGTGCCTTTTAGGGCTGTACTTTTTCAAAGAAATTGCACACACAAACAGCCTATGATGAGAACCTTGTAATTATACTTGTGCATCATAAGACAAAGATCAGGAGAGTACCTTTGAAGATAATTTCCCATCATTCTGCCAAACCTTATTGCACTTTGATTCACATCAGAGATCTGTACTGTAAGGCTTAAAGTAGAAGGGACAACAATCCTTCCGTGAGCCAAGATGCCAGACTTCAACCTGCACTTTCCTTTAGTTCAAGTGCTTTTTACCACTTGTATGCCAAAGTATTAATTTCATTAGGACAACGGGATGATAAATAATGACAATTGCATTCACACTTCTGTCTGAACTTCCGAAACAGTCTGCATCCTTTCTCTCCATTTCTCTGCCAATAGTGGAATATACTGAAACTGCTCTTGCCTACACTTGTGCTCTCTCCATTAGGACTCAGACCACCCAAAACACGGCACACTGCAGCACAAATTCTGTCTCTCCTTGAAATATTTGATCCCTAAAGTCTAATTCTGCCAGCTTACACCCTTCTCTCTCCCATGGCATGTATTGTTGGTACAGATTTAAAAAACATGTAGTGCTGTATTTGGACAGTATGCAGGTACATTTATCCTCCAAGTGCCTTCCTTTGGCACTTGAGGCTGTAATTTGTCTCATTTCCTTTCTTCTGAACCATGTGATGGAGAATGTGAAATTTGATTCCTGAGTTTCAGCACGGCAGCATTTTGTTGCAGACAAGCTTGAGAAAGGCTGTGTTATTACTTTTACCTTAATTAGACAATTAAAATGATTCATGTACAGTATTTCAATCACTCATTATTTTGCCTCGCTGTTTTCTTCAATTGATTAAGTCTCTAGTAATCAAAAATGTTTCATTTTAGCCCTACCACTTATTTTGGCTACATTTCATTGTTAGGACTGATCTTTTAATAAATATTGATAGAGCAAGCTGCTCAAAATTCACTAAATTTAATGCTTAAAAATGTACTTAGATGTTAGTATCTTTGTACAAATCTGCTCCTAGAGAATAAATTGAAATTTACTATTAGCCTTATGGGAAAACAATTAGGATAATACCTACTAAGTTCTCTCGAAAATAATTTTTTTTTTCCCAAAGCAGAGAGCAACCGCTTTGAAAACTTTAAACTTTTAGAGTCTCAGAGCTACATGGTCAAAGAAAGAAGAGAGAATACAAGATGTTGTGGAAAGAACTCCAAACTCTTGGAAAGCCTGCAATATATAATAAAAATGTGTCTGTAGGTTCTGTCAAATCAACTTGTTTAATTATACTAATAATAGGAAGTTAGAGTATAATGCTGAAGTGTTGCGGGGATCAAGATTTGTTTCCATAAAAACCCTTCTGTAGGGAAGAAGAAAACAATTAATACCTTAGTTTTTACAGAAGTATGGAGATCTGAAGAAAAACGTGAGTTTGAAGGAAAGTCTAGTCGGGGACAAAGTTATTTGACAGAATATGACAGTCTTCCTTTGCTAAATGTTTCTACTTACCCTGTAAGAAAGATGACTATATTAACTTTTACTTTGAATTTTTACTTAAAATACAATTGTTGCATGTGTTATTCATGATTAAATATTCTACAGTCTGCAGACAGATTACATTCTTTTGTTTAATTGATTCTGTCTGGTAATGCCAATCACTGGGAACATTTTAATGACTGCAATCACAGTATCAACATCATTTGCAGAAGCAATAAGTCATCAACCACAATGGCATCTACTGTCCTTTGGAAAGGTTGGACTCGATCCCATGGCCTTCACTAGGTGTTAGCTGGATTAGGTTATAAATATCCAATGGGTTCTTTTCATCTTCCAAAAGGAAGATGTGGACCAGGGCTTTTCTGCATTTCACAAAACGTGAATGAATGTCCTTGAAGATTAGCCTCAAGAAGAACATGCCTTTGAATTTGTCATGAAGCAGAAGTGGCATTGTTCTGCCAATGACTAGGCCCAACAAAAATGACATAACCAGCAGAAAGACAAACCAATAAGTAGACGGCATTGTAAACAAGAAAGTCACGACACGAATGACCACCGGGAGTACAAACAAGTCAATCAGCTCATATATAATTGACACCACCCCCAATGATCCCAGAAAAGACATGATTCGACCCACAACAGGTGGTATAAACAAAGAGACAAGGCTTCCCATAGTCAACAAGGGAAACAGCCAGATCACAAAGTTAAACATATAAGAAAAAGGTGCCCACATGGCAACTCTCACCCGACTGGCCCATGTTCACAAAGGTCTAAACAGACTGGGGCCCAGCTCCAGGGAGAGTCAGGAGGTCTTCCCTGAACCAGGAAGCTCTGTGGAGTGCATCCCACAGAGCAGACACTCCTGACTCCCTGCCAGTGGTCCCCGCTTTTATCCCCAAGCAGACGCCTGACCTTTGCCACCTCAGTGCGGGACCCCTGGGGCTCATTTCCCTTCTGGCTCTCCCTGCAGGGCCGGCCGCACCCTGGGGGGGAGCTATAAGGCAAACTCACCACCTCTTTATGAAGGGCTGTGGGAATCACCCATATGTCAACCTTAATTCGGGGGCTCGGGGTTTAGACCCCAGCATTTTAGGCATTCACTGAAATTATGACATTTGCATGTGATGCCTCAAGGAGAGTAATTTCTAGCTATGAGTCTTCCCTGGAGTCTCTGGAACAAGAAATATTCAATTAAGAACTTGAAAATGACCTTAGTATGAATTTAGAATGTATTAGACTAGAAATATGAACTAAAGTTTGTAAAATTCATGTGAAAACTTCCCTTGAGCAGTATCTGAAGCTTCTTGGTTGGAGGCAGTGTGCAGAAAAGCATCGGCTTATTTGTCCAGTTACAAACACTCAAAGCCATCTATAATAACACTTGTATGGCTACAGTGTAAACACACGCTTTGGTAAGAAGACGGAATTCTTAAATGAAGGAATTATCATAATTTTGATAGTGCTTTGAAGTGTTTCTCTGATCAAGCAGTGCTGCTCTTCCCATGAGGTCACTCACCACTGAAACTACTGCTGCTTCATCAAGATGCTCTGGCTTGAAGCAGAGTACCAGGAATCTGGGAGACGTGCTCTTCCATCGCCTATCTTTGCCTCTCAAAGAAGTAGTACATCTTTCTCAAGGGAAATTGTGCAAAGATTTGGTAGGGATGTCCCCAGATTACACTGGTGTCTCTCTCAGGCTGCTGTAGGGACCAAATAACTCCTGAGAATAAGCAGTGCCAAAAATTTGGTAACAGATGGAAGTGTGAAAAATACACTTCTAGCTAAAGTGGACCAGAAGAAAAAGTTAACTGATATTTCCATGGCAGAAATAGACCTCATCCACCTTTTTCACTAAGATATTTGGAACACTCTGGAGGTGTCCAGCCCTGAGGATGGGAAGCCAGGGCACAAACAGAGCCAGCAGCCAGCCCACCTCACCACAGTGCCCTGTATCAATGAAAGACAACAGCTTGGCTGTCTGCATACCCAGCCAAGGGCCCACCAGCCATCAGCACAGCCCGATGCTGGGAGCTGCTGGGAGCAGAAAGGCAGCAGAGGCCTCAGGGAGGACAGCCCTAGAGCTGCCACTTTTTGATTTCATTTGCAGTTGCAGCCTGGCAGTTCCCTTGTGTCTCTCTGAGGATGCTGGGCACAAGCTCCCCCTCAACAAAGCTTGCCTGTGAGCTGAAATCTCCTTTTCCATCCCTCTGCCAGCACACATGAATTGCAGCACTAGCATTTTTTTCCCTGTCTTAACTGCTTTGACTCTTCCAGAGACAATGCTCAGGGTCCTCTCCATCTTTTTTGTAAAGTACAACTAAAGTCCCTCACATTAGAAGGCATCCAGGAAGGTCGGCCATCCAAGTTAATTAAACAGTGCTGCAGTCAGCACAGCCACACATAGATCTTGTATGTTCCATTTTTTGCTAGAGTTACATTCTCCAAGGCCAGTGCCTCTGCCAGTGATGAAGTATCTGAATTCATTTCATTTTCTCCAGTGATTTCTATTGCCCATTTTCAGAAAATATATTACTCTTGGTTCAAGCTCTGGTTAGAGTGTTATAGATCACAGTTCTTTTACAACAATATTTGGGAACTTTGATGCTAAATACAGAATTATGATTAAAAAAAAAAAAAAAAAAGATGGAGAATGTAATTACAAACGCAGTCAGGATGTTGTTGAATTCACTCACCACATACCTATCAGCCCAGGTGACATCAAAAAATAAGAAATCTCCAAGGTAGTAGCTATTCCTCTATCCATCAATTTTCACATCTTCTTTTAGCTTTGAAGTTAGAGACAGCAGTATTAGCATCAACTGATAAAGGCATCATGACGGTGATGAATGAAGTTCCAGAAACATATACTGGGGATATGACTGATTTCTGAGATTTACATAAATTAAGTGAAGAGGTTATATACAGCCTGGTGGAGCCAGTGTCTGATCTCCCTCACCAAAGGATTCTTACTATGCTAGGTAGTCATTTATCAGATGATATGGTAATTAAAGTAGTGTCAGCAAAGTATCTTGGCAGTCTCCACTGAACATACAGTGTGTAAATTTTTGCAGAGGTACTTTTACTGTAGCCAGGATTATCCACATGGACGCTGTACAAACCTGGTAGGCAGAAATATATATTATTGAACCTACTGATAGATTTGGGGAAAATCCGTAAGATTTCAGGCACAAAAGCCCTTCTTTTCTTTTGAAACAGAAAAACCTACAGATAAGTTCAGATTGCTGCTTAACCGAACTGTGTTAATCAGTGAGACTGACAACAGCACAGTTGGTACCTGAGGAAGAGAAAGGAGTCCCAGGAGTTCAGCTGCCTTTGCACAGTGCAGCTCTTAAGCTGACAAGCCGATTACCAGAGCAGGTAGAAAAGGCATCTGCTTTGGGTCAGGCCGGAGGGACTGCAGTACTGCACTGTGTCAGCAGATGCGCCTCGGAAGTCAGGGTATCCCACGAAATGCTCCACAGACTAGTTGTGTCCCTGGCGCATCATAAGCACTTTGCAGAGCACTTTGTACGAACATGAGAAGGTTGGGGAGGTGTTAAACTTGTGTTTTGGGGTCAATATTATTGGATGTTGGATAACAATGGCATCAGCGGCAGCCGTGCTAACACAAGGCAATCTGCTAGCAGATGTGAGTGGGAAACAAGCATGAGAGTAGCGAGTTGCAAGTCACCATCTTCCAGCCCATTAAAGCATGTAAAAACAAGACAACTTTGTATTCAAAAAAAAACTTCTACCAAAGGCTGTCCAAACTTTTTCCCACCTTTCAATACCCAGACCTCCCAATATCCCTTGGGGGGAAAGTATTATTATGCAAAGGCTAAATGACTTGCATTCTGCTAAGGATAAATGATTTGCCTGAAGACAAAAAGCAAATCAGTGGCTTTGATTTATAACTCTGATCTGGCCTGACCGCAAGGGAAGACTCTTCTGAATTCTCATGGAGCTTCACCAAAACAGCCAGCCCCCACTGGAGAAAGAGACAGTGCATGGTCATGATCCAGTAGTCTGAGTCTCAATACTCGATCTAGAAGGCAGTCACCCTTTTTCTTGCCCAAGGTACTGTTTGCAGAGTAATGCCTGCAATGTCTTTGCATTATGCATTTGACAGGGAAAAAAAAAAAGAATATAGTAAGAACACTATAATGCGATAATGTACGTTTATATGCATTGCCACTCTTCTTAAAATTGTGTTTGAGCAATCTAGTTCTAATATTTCTTGTTTCTATAGAACTCTTTGCTAGCTAATTTTGTAAGTGTGTCTGATCAGGCTCATTTAATTCATCATTTTCATTTGACTCATTAATCTCTGCCTCTCCTTTGAAAGATAATCTGCATTTAATGGCTATGTTATGTAATATGCAGCAAGCCAGGAATATCTTGTACACTTTCAGAGGGCAATATTGTAATGTGTCGCTAGATTTATCTATGCATCAAAATCTCATTTTTAAGATGCCCAAAGTGCTTTCAATTACCAATGGGGTGAGTTTCTGAGCACTGCTATAATTTGTTTCTGGGAAAGTCTGAGGATTAGAAATCAGAGTCATGTAAGAGTTTTTCAAGGCGTAGCACACAAAAAGCTAAAAATTAAAATTAAATTATATGCTTTATATTTTCATAATTACTCATTCCAAAGCCATCCCTTCTGACAATCAGTATTCTAAGATTGGTCATGGACTGATTCCAGGCTCTAGAAGAGGGACAGTAAGCCCAGTTCCTCCTGCTCCCCATGCTTCCTGCAGCTCCCAGTAAGAATAGCAAGGTCTTTGTGACTCTGCTCTTGGCAGGTAGGTACAGCCCATTTCAAGTGGCAGATGTCAATCTATTTACCCTTTAGCTGGTGACAGTAGGTGGAAAAATATAAAGATGTGACAGGGCAGTAAATCTGGCCCACTTGATTTTGATTCATTCTTTCTAGTCTTTTCCAGACAGAAGAGTCAATGAAAACACTGAGAGGGTACTTGCAGACGGCTCACCTGGGTCTAACATTCCTTTTCTTAACTTCATCCCATTATTCTTACTGGAGGATTCACCTTGACCCTTCTAGGAAATTTGGGATAGCTAAGCTATGACACCTCTTCATCCCCCTTCCTGCTGCCTCTAAAGGTACATATTAGCATAGCTGATGTAAGGATCCAAATATTAAACACATAAATGATCCGCACAATTGAAGATGACGTGCAAATACTCTTCTTATAGGTATCAGGACTCCTTTTGTCTTCAGAGGTAATCACAGAAATCTCCTCTCCGTTATTGCCTTTATGTTACTCATAGACTTAGGGACTGGTCTTTCATTTAAGATGTTCTTATTTATCTTTTGTCAATTCACTGTATATATAAACACATAGACACTTTTTACATTCATAATATCTTTGCCAAGGACTTAATTTTATTAACAAGTTGAGACATCTAATTAGAGCAATCAAATATCGTCTCCCTAAACCCTGTTTTGTTTCTCATCTTGAATTCTTTCTTATTTCTTATTCTTTCTGAGAATGAAAAACCATATTCAACGGCAGAGAAAACAAAATTGGCAGACAAGGATTATAACTTCTTGCTTGCTGGCATTATGCATTACAGTGTTATCCCATAATGGTACTCGCTCATTTTGCTACTATAACTCATTACAAACTTGTACCTGCTTTGCTCTGCCAAATCCTCTAGACTATTTTGCACTGGTGCTGTTGAGGTTTCTCCATTCTACTGAGTAACTGAGTTGGGGAATGATTTTTTTCCCAGAAGAATTAGCCTGCATTTAGAGGTGAATCTTATTTCCTGCCCATTATTCAATTCTTTAGGTACGGTCTCATAAATTTTCCCCATCCTTGCAGTTGTTATCAAGTCCCTCACACTCTGAATTTCATTTAAGAGGCTGCATTATCCTTCCTTTCTGAGAAAGCATTAATGAAGATATTAAAACTCGAGTAAACCCAGGCATCCAGTAGATATCTCAACCAACTCTTATAGATTGCCACTTCTCATTATCTTTTGTTAACAGTTCCTCAGCCAACTTCAGTCCATGTGAACATGTTTGTTCCCTAGCCAATTTGAAATAATTTTGAAAGCTGCTGCCGAATGCTTTATTAGAATTCAAATAAAAGATAGCTACTTCTCTGAATTCATCCAATAATTTGTCAATTCTATCAAAAGAAAGAGTCATTGAGTTTGCAAGATCTGTAGTTGGTAAATTCACAGTACTTAATGCTGTTCCTTTCATTATCCTTCAGAAGTCCAGAAACGCCTTTTTTCCTCAACGCTTCTTTAGCATCCTGATGATCAAAATTGGACTTATTAAAGGTCAATACTTTGTGTGCCTAAGTATACATAATCATTGTGTGTTGCCACCTTCAATTTTCTGAAGCCAAATAGTAGGTAATAATAATTTTAATCTATTCTTCCATTTCTCTTCTGCCATTTGCCTACTATGTCTATAATAAAGGTTCAAAATGTGTGTAGGGGCTGTGAAGCCTAAAGCTCTTTCTTGCTTGGTCAAAGAAAATAGTTATCTTTATACATAATTTCCGGATTATTGATGCTTTGCTGTACTGTACCGTTCTGCTTCCATACTTCACTCTCAATATCTTTCTTCACTAAGTACTCAGTTGTCTGGTGCTCTTTTCTTGTCCCAGATTAAAGTGGTAATGTTAATCCATTTCAGTTCAATGCCTTTACTCAAGGCCATGAACACTTTGAAAATTTTTTTTTGCTACAGCTATCTTGTTCATAACTTATTGCCATCTGCCTTCACTGTGAAGAAAATCATTGTACCACCTTATGTTTTCCACTACATAGTACTTAGATACTACTGGGTTTATGATATAAGACATTACAAACTGAAAAGACGTGGACAGTATAAGGGATTTTCTATATCAGACAACATCTCCGTTACCATGGGATCAAAGAGTCAGGAAGAAATTGTACCATTAATTAATAAAAGACTAGAGTCTTTCTCAGAGAATGCACCTACTCTCTGCTTCTGAAGTACTTCAGGAGCTACACTAGGTTGAGGCAAAAGCACTACTCCATGTCTGTTCTTGAGTAATGTCATCAGAGAACAGTCAAAACCTAAACGCTGATTAAGTGAACAAAAGCTAATATCCCACATGTGGTGTGGAAAAAACAGTTTCTGGGTTTACATCAGGATATAAGAATCAATTTATCAACCTTGTAGGAATTACATGCTATCAGAGGATTGTCATCTGTCAGAACAGGCAGTGCCTATCCTCAAATGCATCTTGAATAGGATATACTGCTTCCTATCTAACGCAAGTGACAGAGGTTTTTCTCTCTAAATATATATATTAAAAGAGCCCTACTGAGATTCCCTTGGTTTGATGCTTACTTCTTTATATTCATGTTCTTCCCAACTCCCTGAGTCAGGCTTCTATTACTAATTTATTTTATAGCAAATGGAACCAGTTTTTACAATAAGTTCATCATTCACCTCAGGTGATGTCTTAAAATTTCCTATCTATATTGTCCTACTACTGAAATTCATTATAGTCAGTTTTTTCTATCCACCTTACCACAACAGTTGCATATGTTATGATGTGATCTATGTTTTTGTCCTTGTTGACTACGGGATCTTTGATAACTAGCTCAGATGCAGACATCTGTCTAGTAGACAACTAAACTCAGCAAGTCTGACACTCCCTGTAGGCACCAGGCTTTTTGGAAGCTGTGCGTTGCACTGCTTTGTCTCAGCTGTTCAACTCTTTCTAGTGCCGTTAAAATAGGACTGGACAGTACATTACTATCTGGACACATGGTGGCTCCAGTCCTGCTGTGCTTTCACACCAGGGGATACAAGCCCCTTGTCTCCAACTCTGATACAAATTAGAAGTTGCTAGCACAATGCAGAGAAAGTGAGTATACTTACTTATTAGGAAGACAAACTCTATCTTGCCCAGCTGAAATCGATTCAGTTCTGTTTATTTGAGTTTATTCATTTGCCTGTACATGTCTGCACTGAGCTTGTTGAAGTCTGTAGCACCAATTCTCATTACATGTTTCTCCTAATCCCTTGGGTTTAGCAAATCTCATTACTTACTCAGTTTTTCAAATGTAGCTCAATTAAAATTTTGCACCTTTATGCTCTGTCATCAGGTTTGGATGTGGTTAGCAGAAGCCGCAAGTTTAGCATATGTAGAAGACTTCTGTCCTTTTACAGCCTAAATAAATCACTTAGATACTTA
The DNA here is from genome assembly GCF_000691845.1 of Merops nubicus. Lineage (NCBI taxonomy): Eukaryota > Metazoa > Chordata > Aves > Coraciiformes > Meropidae > Merops > Merops nubicus. The sequence goes on along the minus strand of NW_008620869.1, from coordinate 98,434 downwards.
AAATGTGTAGCACCATTTTATATCCTATTACAAAGTACAATTGCTGAACACAAGTAAAATGCTTTTAAAACTGTAATTGCAATTGCACACCTAATTTTAAACCTATGACCTTCATTTTCCCATTTATTATATGTGTAATTTTGAGTACTTAGCCTCCATAGAAATTCCATGGAGCTATATCAATTAAATAGTTGCCCATTTTAATTTAGTGTCATACTGTGCACACAAAAATAGCAAAATGCAAACCTCATCCATGCCTTTGAAATTTTGGTGTTGGGCAAGGTCACAGAAGAATGAAATATGTAAAGACAGATGCAGAGACAGGTTTTGTGAATCATGATCCTTATATTTTGTCCTTAGGTTTTTTTAATTAATCTATTTTTCCCAGGCTGAACTATATGTTACTCCTCACTGATAAGGAGATTTATACAGAACAAAAAAATTCCTGAGTCAACCATTTATCTGCTACTGAATTCTGGGAACTCATCTTAGTTCAAGCAAGAGCTCCCCTAAGCAGTTCATATATTTTAATATGCTACAAGCATTCTGTATACATGGTACAGGTTATGGTTTACACAGTTTTAAAAACTAGAGGGAAAAAGCTGCAGTTGCAGAGCACACAGGAATCTTAACCAAGGCTCCCCAGCCACCAGCCTAGGCCAGTCACCACAAAGCACCAAAGAAGACTTCATCTTTTACTGCTTCTCAAACCCACAACATTTAGTGTTTATCACTACAACCCAGTTTTAACAACCCAGTGTTTAACTTAATCAGAAATTACTTGTTTTAATTGTTGGTTACAGGAAGGATGTTTTTAAAAGCATGTGTTTCATTAATCTTATGATATCGGCCAGTGAAGACTTTTTAACATGACAACTTGAGCTCTTTCCTATTTTCATCCACTGGAGATTATTGTAACTGCTTGGCATTAAACTGGACTTGCTGATGTAGAATAACCCTCCTTACATATTTTTTTCAATCTTTTAAATCAGCATTTAGCCCAAAGTGCCTCCTCTGTGAGCTTTTCTCAGCTTGTATCTTGGCTTTTTGTTCATTTGCTCCAGCTTCTTCAGTTGGTGTTTTCCTCTGCTTGTCATTTATAGCTGCACAGATATTCAGAAAACGATCACAAAAGACGCCCTTCTCCCTCCCCAAAGTGCCTCTGCTTTCCACGCTGACTTGTCCTCCTCTGGAGTAATTTACCTGTCCTGGGGTTACTTGCTTGCTTGGGTTAACCTGCTTTTGATATTAACAACCTAAAACCTTACAGGCATTTTGAAAGGGACAGAACTGCTCCGATTTCCACTTGTACATGTGGAAATACATGTTGATTTTGTGCTAAGACATCTATTATAATGTCATTACTCTTAACTTCTACAGAAATGTATTTGAAATTTGTCTATCAGTTAAGCAATTGAGAGGGACAGGAAAAAATGGGTTACATCCATGATTGTAGAGCAGAAACAACATACACTTTTGGTATTAGCTATAAAATGTTAATGGATCTAAAAGCGCATCTCTGAAAATATTACCATTTATTAAAATCATATCTGTGAGCTATTTAATCTTTTCAAGGGAAGGAGTCACATTTGTGCTTGTGCTTATTGCAACCTTTTGACAGTTTTATTGTTGAAAAGTTCAAGGTACATCTCATAATTGTACCGGGAACACGCATTTATCAGTGGCAACTGTTCTGTGCCACATGAAATGAATTACTGTAATACACATGTCATGTAATAGCATCTTATTATCCTCCCCCTCTTCCTCCTTTTTCTTTTCCTTAAATTTCTCCAGTGAGCAGGTCAAAAATGACGGTAAGTATAACAGACAAAAATGATTTCTCAGTAAGTTCAAGAAGCAAAAAGATGTTTGCTAAAAGTAATGCTGTAGTGGCACAATGAGAAATTAACATTGCATTCAATCCACTGCAAAATAAAATTGTTATACCAGGGCTTGAGCCCTAATGCAGCTGCTTAGGTACTAGAAGTTTAGCAGATAGTGAGGCAGTTCGGTGGGTCAGGGGCAGGATGGTTAGCACCATGGAAGATCAAGGCCACTTGAATGCTTCTGTCTTGGTTTCTTTATTACAGCCCTCTAATTACTGATGAGAAGCAAGGTGATATGAAAGCAAAACAGTACAGAATATACCAAGGCTCTGCTTACTGTTCTTAGAGTTGCTGTGGCCAGAGGAGAATAGCAGCAGGAAGTTACAGAAAGGGGAGGAGGTAAGTCCTGGGAAGTGTATCCGAGGAGCAAGTCTCACCATGGCCCTGCTGATGCAGTTCTCATTCAGCCTGACACCATTAGTCTGAATTCTAACAGGTTGACTAGGACAAATTGGCACAGACATACAGGACAGTATGGGCTAGATTCAGTACAGAGGTGTTCCTATAGTTTGACCTCAGCCCCAAGAGGAAAACAACCACTGGTTGATTGTCTCCTTTTAGCCATTCAGCAATTTAAGTTTGAATACATTTTGGCCACAGTAGATGTGGCTTCTAACTCAAAGACTAAGTTTCAACATAATGACGCTTTAATTTCCCAAGCACATCCTGATTATTTCACATAATTTCACCCATAACTTTATCACAGTTTTCTGACAAATATCTTTGTGTTCATTTTCTAACTCCACAGCTTCAGCCATCAAAATATGTCATTCTCAATACAGTTTCTCTAACATGGGGTTTAAGTGCTTCATTCTCAGAAAAGACAGGATTATCACCAGCCAGCTGAATCCCTTCTCTCCCCTCCTGAAGCCTAGGTCCTTGCAGTATGCAGGAGTCAGAGTGCCTCTGACAGCAGTGGGGCTGCCTGCATGGCAGCATCTGTGCTGAAGGTGCAGCTTAAAGGAAGCTACATAATTTTTGCTAGGAATACGAGGAAACAGGGAGTTAGCCTGTTATTAAGATAGCAAATACTCCTAAGTCAATTTACAAACCAAAGACTCTAACTTCACTCCCGCCTACTCCCTCCAGCTCAGCTGTGGAACTTTCAAAGCAAATGGGTGCCTTTAAAGTTTTGCTCTTACTGAAGACACTGAGCTGAGAGCAAATAAACAGCTCTTCATTTGGGCTTGTATGAAAATGTTCGACTTGAAAGCAGCTCAGCCACCGACTGAAGTGCTGCTGATTGCAGTGCCCACACTGGGGAAGAAACAAGCATGTTCTTTTTGATGTTTGATTAGGAGATGTGCTGCCACTGGGATTTCAGAGGGAAGTGCTATTTCTCCCTCCTCACATTCTGCCTCCTCTCCCACAGATGCTTCCAAGGTGGCCGGGTACTTTATCTCAGTTATTTTAATATTCCTGGAGAGGTCTGTATAGTAGAAAAAGGAGGGATGAGGGCTCTTCTGTGGGTAGTACATCCTAGCCTTCCAGAGTTCATACTATATACTAGTATCCCCTCTTAATGTGAAAGCCACCTCCTCAGGCCTCCCGAACTCAGGAAAAAGAGGTATATGGGGTATGTCTCCATACCCTCCTGACATATGCATATAGGATGGTCAAAACTCTAGCCCAAATATAATACAGTGAAGTGTTTAATGGTTGGATACTATAATCATACACATTTAGGCCCCAGCTCTTTAACTGTGCTCAAAGGATCAATGCTGCCTGTTGTGCTTCAAAAAATCAGGACCTTAAAAATTCCCTTTGTTTTCTCAGCAGAACAAGATGTGTGCCATACAGAAAAAAACATATTTATTGTTAAAGAAAAAAGACATTCTGTCATTGAAAGGTATATTTTGAAAAATACAGGGTTGGCTTTTACTCCCAGTGATGTCAGTGTCAAAGCTCCAATTGACTTCAGTGGGAACATGATTGTATCCAATGGGTAAATAATTGCACATATTTCACATCTCATTGTTACTGAAAACTGTTCTTCAAAAAAGGAAAATAATAGCCTAAATTCAAGAACTCTATTAAAAAGTCATTTGAACTGCATTCTAGTTGAAATCACTTTTACCAGTGAAAAGATCTTTTTACTTACTCAAAATTTACATAATTAGTAAAGTACAAAAGACAGACTTTAATCTCTATTCCAGTCTCAGTCCTCTTAGTCTTGGCATGCCTAATACTTGCAAGCTCAAATTTTGTATTTTCTGTTGATCTCTGCTTTCTTCTAGTCCCAGCGTTCTAATCTGTTTTGAAAAATTCCTCATGTCAAAAAAAATACTTTCTCTTGCATGTTTTTCATTGTAAAACCTTAGTGTATCTATTCAGCATTATTAAACTGTTATCTCAACTGAAATGGGAACATAATCAAAAGGCTGGGTATTATTTATCTTAGCCATGTCTCCACGTCAGAAAATTAAGACAGTGATGAATTACACATTACTATACAAAATTTTATTATCAGAGACAAAATTCAAATTTGTTCTGCTTAAAATACAGAAGATAAAGTTTCTCATTTAAAACAAAATCCATTTAGTCAGTCCATAGATAGAGTGGAATAAAAATTTTATGTTGAACACATAGTCGTCCCATATTTATGGAGTCATTTTTAAAGGCATATCATAGAAAAACACTTTTCTGGTAAACGTAACAGAAATTCATATATTCTATTTAGTTAATGGCTTAAATTAATTAACATTCTAAGAATAATTCTGCTTTTATTCTAAAGTCCTTGGATACTTCAAACAATTAATGAAAAACTTTTTTAAATTTGACATTTTTAGACATACTGAGAATCAGTATCTCCCCTCTATATGCAAAATATATGCTTTTCTATTAAAAAAGGAAAAAAAAAAAAAAAGAGAGAACAGCTGGCACTATGTAAAGTAAGCTGTGATTTTAAAATCAGCAAAAACATATCACCATATCCTGCACCTGAGACCTATGCAGAAACAGATTTCAACCTAAATCATTGTCCAAAAAGACTGTTTCATCCAGATTTGATACATAATTTGCAGTGCTTGATTAATCCCACAGCAATCAGTGGGACTGCCTCCATGCCTGCATTTCATGGTCAACACAGCCTCACTTCTTGCCTATGTCTAACTGCTTTGTTGAGTTGAAAATCTTGAGTAAGATCTGTAAATACAAATGAATATACAAATAAATAAATGAATGCTTTGTCAAAGCAAAATGGTTCTAATTAGAAGCTATACCTGCATGTATATATGGTATATAAACTGTAACATTATGCAATGAACTATCATTCCTTTAAATGAAAATGGCGTTCTCATCTTGCCAACACTCCTTTGTGCAAAACCATCGGTGAACTGTATTTAAACTAAGCCAGATCCACCTCTTACTTGAGAAAGAACTGAATTCCAAAGAATACAGATTTGAGAAGTGATGAAAAAATATGTTCTTATAATTACAGTATTCAGAATTAATCTAATGCTAAGACAGAATTAATAGAGGGACTCATCTGTTATAACCAGCATTAATAGCTGTAGGACTTCTTAAGGTGTCAAAAGATCTTACATGTGGAGTCTCTTGGGAAAATAATGCAATTTATTAACAAGCCTTTATTTTCAGTAGTATGATCCATTTATGACATTGACATGTGTGTAGTGGAATAGGTCATTACTTTTCAGGGAACTGGTTTATGTTTATCTTCTGCAAAACTGAACAACTGAAATGCAAAAATGCAACTGAACGCCTTTCAGTAAAACATCAGACAGGAAGCTACAATCTCTGTTTTTATAAGGCTATACATCTCACCCACACCAAAGCTTATTGTCCCTCAAACATAAAAACAACATAGCAAAATTACATTTACACATATAGTAAAGCTGTCTTTGTACAGGGTTGTTATACAGTAATTACAATGATGTTTCCATTAGAAACTGTCAGAATTTTTTTTTTTTTTTCACAGAGTGTCTAAGTCCAGGGATAGTCCATCTCTGCTGAAATCTACTGTTTGCAGGAAAAAGAGAGGATAGTAGCCACATTCTTCACAGTACAGTTTTCTGCAGTTCTCCAAACACATTATAAAGTTTTATGACATTGGAACCGATCGCAAAGTATTATTCTAACATAGAGCAAAAGGAAAAAGAAAGCATTTGTCATCCAGTATGTGCTGCTGAAACACAGATACAAATACATGAAACATCCTGTACACCAGCCCAGCTTCCATCTCAGGGGGCTGCTTTGAAAGCAATGGGTTAGATCCTCAGCTGCAATTCGCATCAGTCACATCAACGGATCTACCTCACTGTGCACCAGAGGAGGATCTGCAGCCACACGCCTCACCAGTTTAGCTACAGGGTTTTTTTTTAAATTACAGAAATGAATATATTAAGCGGGCTGAAACGTATGGCAGAGAACTGAGACTAAGTCTTGGATCTTGGCCTCTGTTGTTCCAAAGCTATCGTTATCAGGCAGATCCAAGCGATGCTGTCCAGGAAACAGGGGCCCTCTGGCTAAAGCCCCCTGGCTCGTGACTGCCTGCTGCAGCACAGTACCCTCTGATCTCCCAACCCTGCTCACCTCTATCTTCTCTACCGGCATCGCCTTGATATCCTTACGAAATGGTGCACTTAAAATAGGCAAAAAACATTTACAAACACTTTACTAGTCACACATCATCCAAATACAGATGCAGGGGATTTTTTGAGAAAGGTCACAGCACTTGCTCACGTGGTGGTTCCCCTCAAACACATCTCAGTGAGAACAGCTCTGCGCACCTTTTATAAAATCCAGCCTCAACTGTGTTATCATATAGAGATGTTCTGAGGTCAAGCTACCCTCCACAGTCGGCATAAAGACACAAACTGGAGCCAAGTTCAACCAGCTTCTTCAAAATGTGCTTGATTTTAAAATTCTTCTCCAACTAGGGCTTGTGGCCCTAGTTTGTGGAAAAATCCTTACACATAGCAATCCCCTTCTCCCCTTCCTTCTCATTGAAGACTAAATCACTGCCAGCATGGACTACTTGCTCAAGTCAGGGTGGTTTCACTGGGTTTCAGTACTGGCTTTGAGACAAGCAGAAGCCTATGTTCACATGAGAAACAAAACGGCCAATTTTTTATAGTTCTGTATGCAAACGGGGAACTGCACAGACACTTGTGCCATACAGGTTTTCCCAGGCATCTGAAACTTTTTCATGGCATTAGTACAGTGACTACTATTACTACTATTAATCCTTCCAAACGCTTCATTAGAGAAAGGCCTGAGAAACTTATGGCACAGTTTCAGTCTTAACAAAAATACCATAAAGGAAAAGATTGTCTGTGTTCTTATTCACTGAAAAATCAAAATATTTTTTTTGTTCATTTGGAATTACTTCTGAAGAACTTCTATTTTTATACTCCAAACCTTTCAGTTAACAGTTGGAGTGACCAGAGCACAGGGAGTTATGTTTTTTTGTGCAATGCAGGCTCACTTTTTTTCCTGCTAGCACTAGGCAATGACACTAATCTCTGAATATCACACACAAACCACAACAGGTAAAGGGATCTTCTGTCCCTCCCATCTAGCTGAGAGAAACATGGATTGAGCCTCTCTGCACTTCAGTAGTTACCAGCTGCCTTCCTGACCTGCTTGGGCTGGCAGCAGCAGTGGGTGATAGACCTAAAGGTTTTCAGACTGCTCCATCCAAAGCTGGGCAAATAGCCTCTCTTCGGGCTGCTCAGAAGCAGGACGGTCCTTTTATTCCTTCATGCTCATAGTGACACTGTGGCTATAAACCCTGCTTAGCACAGGCAGCCTGACATGGCGAGTACTCATAACAGGAGTGGTAGATAAATTGTTTATATACATAAATAGTTTTCAAAGCCACATCCCTTTTCTTCAGAGAAAAAGTTTCACATTCAACTAAAAGTTTATTTTCATTTCATTTAGTATAAGCTATGATCATGTGGAAAACCCAAACACTAGTATGCAAGTATCTAAACAAATGTACCCTCATCTGCAAATATTAGCTTCATTTTATTCTATCAAAATAATCAGACGTACTGACATTTTATGGGAAAATTATCTCTACAAAGTATTTTTCACATGAAAATATATATATATAAAATCTTTTTCTATTCTTTACTACCAAGAATTTAATTGTATGGTTCAGGATGTTTGCTGTGAAAGCAGCCTTCTGCATCAGTAGAGATATTTCCTTTGACACTCTAAAGCTCAGTGAAATACCCACAATATCCCAAAAGCTACACAGAATTCATCTTCAGTTTCCAATACAGTAGCAGAATTCTTGCTATATTAACTGAAAAGATCATCAAAGGTCAAAAATTTTGATGTACTTAAGGACACGTGCAGTTTTTTCATCAAAATCAATGTCCAAGTACTCCCAGTAATAGCAGAAGTGACATTTCATTTCAGAAGAATGTTTTCACATTGTTCTGCCCTAGTCACAATTAGTAGCTACTATCATTTTAACAGCTAATAGCAGTGGATACATGAAGAATTGTACCAGCTACAAAGTAGTAGGCTGAGATTTTTGTAGTGGATAACATCATAAAAACACAATAAGTATTTTTTCAATAGGTATATTGTTATGCTGGCATAAAATCTTGTCTATTCATATGTCTTCCTATGTGTTCTGGTAAACCATATCAGTTAATAACTGCAAAAGATCCTGAGTCATACAAAGGCTAATTAGAGACACAGGCCTCATCAAATCTCTATAAAATGACACCCAGGGCCTGGGTGAGGTCCACATCCACACTGGATACCCATTTTGCAGCACCCCCTTCTCACTAAAAAGGGCAAAATTAAATCCTGGATTTGAAAATTGCTGCAAAATTTGGGGGTTTTGGCTTCCTAATCATAATACAAATCATAAAAATGGGTCCCATCTTGAGATAAGGACAAAGGAAAAAAAGGACTGGTAAAGGAGAAAGAAAATCAATAAGATAAATAGATTTTTCTAAGCAGACTGTATTAGAGTTTTCTATGAGGTATCAACTATTCTTTAACACACAGCTGTGAGGAACTTGTTATTGGAAAAAAGTTTCTAAACACATAACTAAATGAAGGAGAGTTGAGTATTGTAGAAAAAAGTTATAGTGGTTTTTTTGATTTAATCCATTTAAATTTAATCCTGATTCAGTGTGAAACAGTAAAATACAAAATATAAAAAATAAAAGAATTGGGAATTATAATGGAAGGGCCAGCTCAACCTTCACTACAGTAGTAATACCAACTGTGTGAAGCGAGCCAACATTACTAGAATACAACAATTATAACCAATACATCAATACATATGTATAATAGATACATTTAGGGCTTGATATCTGTGGTGGAACAGTTGCTCAAGGCCACTAAAATATTAATTTACATCCAACACCAGCTAAATGTGCCAGAATGTCAATTCAGACGAGCAACAGTGGAAATTCCTGTGCACAGTGCAGAATATACAGACAGAAATAAACTTTTGACTTTGGAACATACTTTTAGCCTGCCTTTTGTCAGTGGAAAGACCAGAAACTTCTGTGTGCATCCTGGAGGTATGTGATTTAATCTGTGGAGCTGAAAAAAGAAAAGTAATCAAAGACAATCTTGAACAGAACTGCAAAGACACAGATCATTATGCACACTTCTTCCGAATTGTCAAAGCAATTCATGTTTGAGGACTTGGTTTTCTGCACATTCTTTGGATATCATCATTTTGGCCTTTGTTACAGGGTAAAGGTTATATTAAATAATATTTGGCTTCCGTTTTTATTATAAAAATTTGCATGTGATTTTCTTCAGTAGAAATTAAAAATGTGATGCTACATACTGGCATTGAGGTTGAGTTTGGTCAACCACATAAAATAATACTTTGCACTTTTAAATGCCTTTCATCAGAGGATATTCAAATGCTTTGCTAACATTAGTCAAGCCTCACAACACCCCTGTGAGGTAGGTAAAATATATAGGAGGAGGAGGATTTCACTTAACTTGGACATAATGTCTCCAGGCATTAAGTTCACTAGCACCGCAACATAGCACAAAGGTTTAGGGCTTACTATAAAGTAAAGAATTAACAGTACAAGGGCACAGGATTGCCTCTTCTTTTGGCTATGTGTGATCAAGCCAACATGCAGTGCCACACAGCATCAAACAGTGGAGCAAATGCCCACACAAGGATATTATGCGCCCAATCCACAAACAGCACCCTCTGCACAGTCAAAGACACAAAACGACAAACACAAGATGGGCACAGCAGCTTAGCTATGTCATGTGTCTACCAGTTCTTGAGGAGCAGAGTATCATGGGAATGAGAGCCCAGAAAGCAATACTGTCTCCACATGACTCTGATAACATCTGGAGATTCTTGGGTTTTGTCCCTTTTGCACTAACGTTTCAATTCACAGCTTACTGGGGATAAGCAACTGCAACCATCAAGCCTGTTGGTAACTTCCACACCTTGTGAAGGAAACAACCAGATAAAACAGCCATTCTCTACCTTGGCTGGCCACATGTTCCCAATGCACAGGGCCATGACATGGTCAGATGATTGTGATCAGCTCAGATGGGATAAATGAACACTGTCATACATCTGCAGTCCCTCTCTGAAGCTGCTGCAATCTGTCTCCTGACAACTCCCTCTAGTTTTGTGGGTTTTTTTCTCTCCACAGGGTAGTCATGGGAGAGTATTTGGCTCCCCTCACTTTTACCCTCAACCCTTAGCACCAATGGTGCACATAACCATTGTACAAGTGGCAGTTCCACTGTGTCACATTGATCTTTCAGATTAAGGGCTAAGAAAAAAGAAACAAACATATGATTAAGAAAAGCATCACTCATCTACAATAGTCCATGTGAAATACAAGGAAAAAGAAAGAAAACAATACTCTTATTATTAGCCAGTACAAATACACACACACTCCTCCCTCTCTTTCTCAACATTTCACTTGTCTAAGGTGGCATAAATGGTACATTCCATATTTGCAAAAGTATTGCCCTCATAGAGAATTTGCCCTGTCTAGCATAATAAATCACTACAGAGGCTGGTCTACTACATGCAAGACAGCCTCCTTGGGTAATTTTATGTCTTTGCATGCAAGATATTCTCCCTTTTTGCTAATTTCCATTTAAATCTCATGTTTATTTATAATATTTGACCCATTGTGAGTATCACTGTCTTGTAAAAGAGCTGAGAAGAGGTGGTTCATGGATTCTGATAAATGGATGGAAAGTTCCCCTCCAACCCTGCATATGTTCATAGCTAAAACTATGCTGTTCCACTGATCAGCAGCAAATAAATTTATATGATTATAATGTATGGATGATGTCCATCTCATTTTCTCTCTCTCCCTCCCCTCCCTGCCCTTTTCTCTTTCTCCTCTCTATATATATTCTCACTTATTTAAATGTGGGAATATGGAGGCTGCAGATACTGGCAACTCAAAAACTAAGCTGGCAACTTTGTAATCATTAAAAGACAATCAGAGTGGTGGACTAATTGGCAGCTAGCAGGAAAGCTGACTTTACATCTCATATTGCCTCAAGCTGAAAGCCTCCTTCATTTCCTTTTCCTTCTTTCTTTTCGTCCATATCAATGCCGATTGTCGTAAACAGTCTTTGTGCTTTGTATAATGCCCATCTTTGATGTAACTGGAACTCACATACAAAATGTGGCTGTTATACATAAGCATGCTAGAATACAGGCAGGGACAGTACAAGCATGCACAAAATAGTCTGTGAAGGGTTTTTTTTGTTTGTTTTTCTTCAACATTTACATGCACCAGTTAATATCATGTTTGGTTGCGTACACCGAGGGCTGGATTTCACAAGCATTCATGATCTTCTCTTCTTAAAAGCTTCTTGACAATTTCACAGGAGCCCAGTGTAAAAAAAAAAAAGTCCCACAGTTTAAAAAAAAAAAAAAAAAAGAAAAGAAAAAACCTTATCCCTGCACTCTGATCTTGTCTTCCTGATTTTAGTGCTGAACATTTCTAAAATGTCTTCTCCTCCTCTTGCAGAGCTTCATGTTAAATGGTCGGCTGGAAAGACAGATTAGTGTGTCAAGGATTTTCTTAGCCACTGGAAAAGTTCTTCCTTGTAAAGTCTTTGCCACCTCACATTGGCTTCCACTGTTTCCACAGCGCGAGAGAAAGAGGCAGCAGCTCCCCCTTCGTAACTCTTTATAAAGTTCTTTAGCTGGAAATACAAGTTAACAGGTTAAATTTGCAGGAACTACAGCAAGTAAATATTTCCAGTGCACATAAACAAGTCAGGCATTTAGGACAAACCTCCACGACCACTGTAGTGTAGTAAATGTAGTATCATGTAGAAAGATTTAATTGGAAATTTAATAAGAGAGCAGACTGTCAATTAGATGTGATACAATTGCTTCAAATTGCACTGGAAGATATTGACATGTCAATGCCAGATCACATTAATATCATTACCTCCTTCTAGCCTGCAGCCCAGCTGCTGCACTCTCGAGACAGCTGCGCTGCTCTAAACTTTTATTTCTACCTAAGAAGCCAAACTGGTAGCACTGGAAACGCTTCCAGTTCAGGTTTATATGTAAATATCATCAGAAGGCAGCCCAGATGCCCTTTGGTTTTATCAAGCTTCACAACAAATTTATTTAATTTTGATTTGCAGAACCCTTTTGATGATAAAATAGAGGTTGCTTGTTTAGAAAAAGAAGGGATGGCTACAGTGTGAAAAGAATAACAAAATAGCAACTTATTTGATGATCTTTGAATGCCTGAAGCAGATTCCTTCCCTTATGAGAAAACTTTTCATTCTGCTGAAAAAAGATCAAAGGCCCCTACTCTGTTCTTGTGTATACTCAAATAATAGCACTATCACCTGGATTATTATAGATGATGGCACTGATGTGGTTTGAATTACTCTCCTTTTTAAGTGAGAATTGCAAGGCTGGTGTGCACAGTAGGTTGCTGGTTATATTGACTTATAAAATTAGGTGGGTTTAGCAACACTTATTCGTAACTAGTAAACTTTTGTTACCTGGTGACACCAATTTCACCTCGCTTATGGAAATCTAACTTCCAACAACAGCTTTTTATGCATGGACTCAACACTGAAAAGGCTGATACTGCACCTATCTCATTCCCATCAGAGTTAAAATATGATAGGGACCTGGAAACTATTAAAATTAGACTTTACCTGATCTCTGTACTTTTTTATACCAAAAAGTTTACTAGGGCAGTTTCATTTAGGGGAATTATAAACAGGGGGCCTGCCAATAATATCATGGAGGTGGAAAAAAAGAGTACAGAAGGCTTCCTTGTGCAGGGCAGATACTCAAATCTGTCCAGCATTGTCCTTCCCACCAGGGTAGCTTTGAGGAAACCAGCTGGCTCTTCCCTATGTTCCTGCGGCCACTAGACTTGAGTGCATGCAAATGGATGGAAACAAAATATCACAGTGCAATCAGAGTTCAATTAATGGTGATTATGCTGCTTAAGAATCATTTGATCCATTTGGGGTAATGTCAAGCAGCTGCTAAGCACAATATAACACAATCACACAAATACCTCAGTCAGGCCAGATGTTAAGTTAAAATGAGAAATCTTTGCAATCTAAATAAGAAATACTTATTATTTAGAACAAATTACTGGGGTGTCATTTGGCCAGAATATCAGATTAACAGCTCTTCTCATATGGAAATACTGTAGGCAAAGGAAAAACAGAGAAGGCAATAACAGCTTTTACTTTCAACTCTGGGGTTTTCTACAGCTGCCCTCTGCAGCATAACCTAATGTGGATAGGAAGATCTCATCTTTAGTTTCTCAACCAATAATCAAGAGAAAAAAAAAACAAACCTACATATCCAGCCAAACACAGAGAAGTGCCTGCACCACCCAGCTGCTGACACCACCTCTATGCAATTGAGTGCCTTTGCAATCTGCTCCTCATCCTCACACTGCCCAGCTGCAGCATAGGCCTGTGACTCCAGCTGAGCAGACAGAGTCCCCAGACAACTGACATCTTTTTTCTACTGCCCTGCTCCATGCTTACAACACATGTAGCTTCACATGCCAAAAGTAATTTAAAAATTACCTCCCTTAGTTCTTCTTCAGTATTGAGGAATTCTGTGACCCCACTTACAAGCTTTGAGTTCATAAATAATGCTTCTCCATACCTGCAAGGGCAAAAGGAAGACGCACAAAGAGTTAGTGCAAGTGCCAGGCCAGCTGAAAATTACAAAGTAGTCTTCTGTTTAAGCAAGGGAGAAGATGTAGGGCCGATTCTGGAGATCTAACAGAATAACACGAGAATTGGACACTGGTATTTCAATGTTTTGTGCTAAATACTGGACTGTGTCTAGGCTGAGCTAGTTCATAGAATAATTGAGTCATTAAGGTTGGAAAAGACCTCTAAGATCACCAAGTCCAGCCGTCAAATCAACACTACCATGACCACTAAACCATGTCCCAAAGTACCACACCTACACATTTTTTTAACACCTCCAGGGATGGTGACTCCACCACCTCCCTGAACAACCTGTTTCAATTCCTGATTACTCTTTCAGTAAAGAAATTCTTCCTGATATGCAATCTACACTGCCACCCCCCCGTGCAACTTCAGCCCATTTCCTCCTCATTGAATTTTAGTCAGGTGATACTTGTCAGAATGGGCTTAGCTGCAGCTGATCGCTTCAGAGGAGAGGACCAACCCACAACACCTCATGCTTAATGAAACAGCTTTCTATGTAATGACACCAAACAGCTCAAAATAAAGGAGCCAAAGAAGAAGCAAAGCAGCAACTGTGGAGAAGCATCTTGCGAAACTCTTCTAGCTGTACCATTAAACAGACTTTTTTTAGTGCTGCAGCCTTCTCTGCATTTTGTATTCATCCACCTCATCTACATTACAAACAGCCTCTCGATAAGTGAACTGAATCAAATTTTCTTGTTCCAGTACCTGATAATTAAAATGAATAATACTGATAGAGAATAATACTGCTAAAATAATCCCCTGGGTCATGATGTAGCTTCTTCAAAGAACCAACCTGGAATGAAAATTTGAAAGCCTGGGCAAGGAATATTTAAAGGGTAGGACATTCAGCAGCCATCAGCAATGACCTTCTGCAGGTAGCTGGTTTGAAACTGGCCATTTGAATTCTGCTGTTCCACTTGCATTTCCACAAGTTTTTTCCAATCCCCAAAATGAGGCACCTACATCACTTATAAGATTAATCAGACTACTCCTAAATTTGCATTTCATGTTGGAACAGTTTGTGGGTTGTTTTGGTTTTCTTTTTTCAAAGTCCCTATCATGAAGAATATCGTTCCATTGGAAACCAAAAGCAAGGCACTTGTTCATGTCATTCAGCACAGCAAAAGGCACTTGACAAACTGTTATCCTTATCTTTATCTGCACATGCACCCAAAGCAGTATCTAGCTAATCTGAACATGACTGTTTTTAAGATAGGGGATCCAGCTCTCCTGTCAGACATGTGTAAGTAATACCAATAGACTTTACTGCAATTAAGTTTATCTAGGGCAACAATTCAGTTCATACTCCACTTTTACAAACTCAATTAGAGAAGAAATTCAAAATTTCAAGTGAAATGAACTAGCATAGTCACAGCTTTCTGTTCTGCTTCTATTAATCTGAAATTAACTATCCTTAGGTACTGTAAGCTGTAGTCCTTTCAAAAGGGAAAAAGAAAGAGAAAGGGGCATGGATAGTCACAGGGAAAGTGACAGAAAGAGGGAGGGAGAGTGAAGGTTCCATGGAAAGGAACAGAAAAAGGCAGAGGGAAGAGAACTGGGTTTTCTCTGAGAAGACTCTTTTAGGGAAGCTGTACACTTTGTTGCTTGTTACCTTGAGCTTGTGTGAGAGGAAACACACAATTATAGGTATCAAAAATCCTACTCTCTGACTATTAATAACTGAATTACTCATGGATATTTCAGCAAGTACATCTCTTTTTTCAAAACTTCAGTAACACTGACATATACAGACATCTAGGGGCAAACGCCTCCTATGGGAAGTATACATTTCATGGTCCTTTAAGCATGTTTAGGGTTTTTAACAAAGTCCTTTATTATTACAGTCTCAGCTTAGCTTCATAATTGACTGCTTGGAAAATTGGAAGCTCCTCTTGATGGGGTCTTTTGACAAGGTTACCAATCCACTTTACAGAAGTGACCTCATAAAAACATCTGCAGGGATTCTATTTTTCTTGCAGTCCGTACTGTAGCCACAATGCAAACAAGAAGTAGCACAATTCCCTCCACTGAAAATGATACCTTCATGCATACCTGTGCCAAGTACTCACCATTATACAAACTTGGTAAAAAAGTCAGCCACAGCAATTTCTAAATGGCTTCTGCTGGTAAAAATTCTAGAAAAGCAACCTCCTAAAATAGTATTTTGCAGGTGTGAAACAGAAGAATAAACAGAAAAAGTGTTTGGTCTTGCAAGTATCAATCCTTGTACCCTTCACAGGAAAGACAACAGCACTGCAGAGGCAGGACCTGACCTTGTTCTGAACACCCTGGAAGCATCCTGGAGTCACAGGCTCTCCTTCTGCTCCTTTACTTCTGGGGATGTGAGCCTCCAGCACCCCACATTTGTACAGGCTTTGTGTTTGTGTGCAAACACAACATGAGAGGCACCATAGTCCACTTCCCTTGGACAGATGTAAAGGGCTTCCCAAATATTGTCAAATTCCCAAATGCTGACAAATGATTCAGCACTTGAGAATGAAGGAATATGTTCTTACAGGCAGCTTTTGGATTAAATTTTAACACACAGACACATATGATGAAAATTATTTAGGAGCCAAGGCAGGGCACACTCAGGTGAAAGGAATTCAAGCATAGTATTTTCAGTTCTCTTTTTCAGACTTTTAGCAGTCTTAGTCCCACAGATTTCTTCTGAAAGACTTGTTAGTCACCTCAGTTTCGAAGTCTCCTTTGTAAATGTGACATAAATGATTCTGAAGACTTTATACACAATCAGTGTCTTCTGGACAATGTGAATATCAGCATATGGTAAAAATATAAAGGGAAAACAATATTTTGTTGTCATTCTAACTTTGACATGTTGTGTTTTAAAGTTAGAGGAAATAGTGTTATCGTATAATTCAATCACCCTCAGCTGTTTCATATGACTATCTCAAACGTCAACACCTTTCATAATAAATTCAATACAAAAATAGCATTGAGAAATCACCTATTAAATGAATGTTTCATACAAAGCATTTTGATTGTAAATAAAACTAAATAATACATTTCAGTTGTAGGAAAAGGATGTCTTGGGACAGAGTGCGCCTGAAGTATAATTCTGCAGTAAACCTTGTATTTTAAAAATGTACTAGTGTGGCAAGTTTAAATCGGAAGCCTAATTTTGGATTCTATCACGTCACTTTTTTACTGATCACTGATCAACGCACAAGGTGTTAAGACTAATTCTATCCTCTCAAAGTGTCCCTTAAAAGATTTTAATATATAATTACAAAAATAAGTTATTTTCAATATACATCACATATCTACAGCCTGCATGAAGTATTTCATTTCATGACACTGAATCATTTGGTGACTGACAGAAACTGAACTGGATGTCCTTTTCAGAAAAATGCAACTGCTACACTCTTTTTGGTGGCTCTGACTTGTGTTTGGAGACCAAACTGAATGTAGATAACAGTGTCGGTCAAAGAGACAGACTCTCTATTATTTTCTTATTAAAAATGGACAGTAACAGGTTGTTGATGAGGCCCTGCTGATTGTTAGGAACTCAGATAACACCGTGATTCATTCCAGGCAAGTGAGGTAAATAAAATTCAGATGTTAGGTAAGGTTAAGCTATTTAAAATTAAACAACAAAAAAAAAAATACTGGCATGTGGCACAGTTTTCTAAATCTTGTCCATTTGTCTACAGTGCTTAGCCTCATCCATGTCTAAAATCACAGGTGTTAGCTAGGTTATCAGATGAACATACTTGCAAAGACAGGACACAACTTCTGCATATGTATTTGTAGCAACACAGATTTTGACAGATTTATGTCTAAACTCTGTATAAATCCCTAGAGGAACCTGAAAAACTATTTGCTATCCAGAGCATAACTAACTGCACTGGGCTGCATAATAGTAATGGGTCTGCCATCCATTTTCTGTGTAGAAGCCCAGTTCCTGGAATAACCATAGCAGAAGCAGAGGATTCTTGATTTTTAAACTCTTCATCACTCTCAAAGCTTTTGGAAAATTGCTTTCAAAAAATACGCTCCTGCAATATAAACTTCCAAAACCAATTCCAGCTCAAACCTATTTTCCCAGCTGAAATTCTAAAATCCCACTATACTAAAAAGTGTTATCCAAAATAGCACAAACAACTTATTGACTCTTTAGGAAAGTTGCACAGTCTCTGAGTTTCCTTGACTCTTCTTTTGATGCTGTGAAACCTACAGTTAGTTAGTGCCTATATTCATGAGGCACTATGATTTAATTGCTTAAATACAGCAGCTGAAATATACCATTTCACATATTCTGTGGTACACTAAATAGCTCCTCACAAGTCTAGAATGTAACAGATCTCCAATACTTTTTCTGCCAGCACCATGGGAGTAGCCTGGTATGGGATGTCAGTTTTTGGACATCTGCCTTTAAGAACTAGAACTGCATCTGAGTTGTGGTTCCTTCTATTCTGTCAGTGTCAGATGAGCTGCTGTGAAAACTTTCAGACCCTCAGGCTGCCCCTAAAGAACTAAAGAAGTTTTTCATTCATTGAATTAGTATCAAAATCTTCATCAAAAAAAAATTTTAAATGTTGACTGGGCTTCTGAGTAGGAGCATGTAGCAGTTGTTCAAAAACAGAAGTATGTACAAGGAACAGCCTTGTCTCCTTCCTGTTCATCTATTTTTAATTCAAAATGTTGCTCCTCCATCACCCAAAACACAGAGTGGAAGGCAAGGGGATGACACTGTATTAGCATCCTTTTGAAAATGAAATGTTTCAAAAAGGATTTGGTGTTTTCTTCCATAGTTTAAATAATGTTCTTGAAAAGATGTTTTTTTCTATCAGACAAAATCAGAAAAATTCCTTTGGGAACTGCTGCTTTCTTATCTGTGTAAAAGTAGAACTGCAGCACATGACATATAGATAGAATTCATTATCATAAGCACAGACACAATACAGTAATAGATATATATACACGTGATCCCTAAGAGATAAATTTTCCTATGCATGTGTGTGTTAATCCATGAATAAATACATTTATGACTCAGATGTATGTATCTCATATTTAGAGACATCTCTGTGGATTAAAAGAAAATGCACTAGGTTCAGGAACTTACATGAATACATGTATATACATTACTTACACAAATTACATCAAAATAAAAAATAAAAATAAAATTATACTTTAAATCTTTACCTAGCATTTAATATTTTCCATTTTTCTCTGAAAAACTTCCAAGCAAGATCCCTTCCATGTGGATTTCGAGCTACATGGATTATCACATCAATTGCATCCTGATCCAGGACAACTTCTGAGTTGAGAGACAAATTCAAAAGCCTAATGGGACAATCACGGAAAAAAAAATGCTGTTTAGTTTCACCAACACACTGTCCAACACAACAGTTCTTCAGACAATTCTCAGAAGAAAAAATCACTGCCAAATGGTTTAAGTCTCCAAGTGAGTTCAGTGATTTAATTCTATGATTCCAAAGACCAGACACATTTATGAATCAGAACAATCTTGATGGAAAATTATTTCAGTAAAGCCTGAGTGCAACTTTACACATGCATTTTTATTAAATCATTAAGATAAGGCTGGTCAATACATTTAAATAAAGGACGTTCTAAGAAAAAAAATAACAATTACTATAGGATTTCAAGCATTTCCAATGAACATAGGAAAGTTTGGAAGTGAAGTGTCAATTTTCATACACATTAATGCAACAACATGATTGTTTAAATGACAGTAAGCCTGTGCTTGAAAACCAAAGTTCTTTCATTTAGTCCAAAGTCCAAGTGATGATCCATAAATGTTGAAGTGATTATTGATAATAGTCACATAGAGATATATATATATTTTTGTACCTGTTGAGCAGGTTCCTGTCATCACTGCAAGTTAAGGCTTCTAATAATATTTTCTTCTCAGACACTGCTGTGGTAGAATGAAATTTCATCCAGATGAACTCCCATACATCTTCATCCATCAGTGAAACTCCTGTACAGTAGACAATGTCTCTCACATTGAGTGGGATTCTACAAAAGAAAACAGTAGTGGCATTGTGTTAAATAAGTAGCTTTCTGATAATTGGAAACAAAGGATAAGCTTCACTGTCCTTGTGAGACTCCAAAATTAAAGTGCAACAGTTACTTATTTTTTATTTAATTACATTTGCATCCCTTTACCACTACCAAAATCTTCCAAGCCATCTTAATAGATTTTCTAATGAGTAATGGATGCTTGCCAGTCTTTCATAACATTGTCACACTCTCAGGAGACTGTAAGTTATGGTCATCCAGTTCATCAACACATGATGTGCCACATAACCTGCAGGACAGGTAACATAAGCTCTCCAAATTAGCACAGGATCTTATCACTCTGCTGCTGGGCTCTAAGCCAAATCTCCTCTTATTGTCCTTAGTATTGAGGTTTTAGAACAGGATCTGATCAGTCAGAAACTCCTCCTTGCTTGTGCTGTAAAGTGCTCCATATTCGTATAGTAGCATACAAGTAAGGAAGGATGTGCTGAAACATTGCTCCTTTAAAATGGTGTCTTCAGGAGTTAAGAAAATAGAAAGATGTGTTCATTTTTATGTTCATATTAATACCAGTACAAAACCAGCTATACCATAGGATGGTTGTGAATGTGATTACTGCTCAAGTAATATAAACTCAGACTACAGTTAAATGAAATCTTCTCAAAGCCAAATTCAGACCTAGTATAGAATGTGCATAAAGCATTTTCTTCCAAAGAAAACTAAGCTGGACTTTCAATTTCCTACCCTGCTTATGTTTCCTATACATGCACAGAAGCTGAAGTATTTGTGTGCTAAAGGGTATTCCTGCAGATAAAGCTCACATTTCTCAAGAGAAATACATTTCTGATTTGCAGGAAAAAATGTTCTCTTTTTGTTGGTAAAAATTATCTGAAACCACAGTTCTCTAGTTACGAATAGCTGGGCTGAAACACCTCTGGGACTTCATATACAAGATCTCTTTAGAGAATATAAAAGTACATATAGCTTCTGTCAGCATCTGGGCAGTAATACAGTGGGGCACAATGAAATTCTGTAAAATTTGATATCAAAACTTGCACAACACAGAAAGAAAAGGTTACATCATACTTTAATTATATTCTCACCGAAGTCTTATACCATAGACCGGGCTATGGCGGTCAAGAACAGAAGTCGTTTTACTTCCATCTATTAATCCTCCAGAAAAAAACAAACAAACAAACAAAAACAATACCAAAGAAAACATATATTGATGACTATGAAGGGTTATAAAATGTTGTCTATTGGGTTAGATGGTCCCAACAGCTATGATGATTTCTTGAGAAAAAGAATAAAAGGAATACATATCTAAATTAAGATGAAACTGGAGGAAAAAGTGCGCTTTATCTCCTGCTCACTGAAGAACTTTGGGGAATTAATGCCTACTGCTTTTTTGTTGTTTTGTTTGTTGTTTTTTTTTTTTTCTGAGTAGAAAAAAGTCCTGAGATTGAGGCTTTATTCATGTTCTCTGACAAGTATATTTATCAGCTCAGAGGGTGTGTCTGCAGGTTTAGATGCAAACAGCTACGTGAATGTGACTTCTGCTGACCTGACATGTCTCAGGACAGTGCTGTTTCTTTGAGATTTTTTAGCAGAGTCCTATGCTAACACTGTCACAAAGGGCTACCTTGATTGGTGGTATTTTGCATTTGATGCAGACAAACCCAGAGCAAACTCTACAAAGCAAAACTGGAAGGGGTAGGTAAGAGAAATGTAGTCCATTTTAAAGTTGCTAGGAACATGAAACTTAACAGTGCAGCACACAGCAGCAATATTGCCTTCTAAAGCAAAATCAGAGGTGCAATGTCTCATCTCTGCCATGAATTGCTTCCATCTAGCGAGAGTAGATTGGTGCTACAGTGCAGATGCTGGCATGGTCTGAGATCTTGCTGGTTTGTCTCCTTCCACCACACCAAATCCCTACAGGAGAACATGCCCATCCTGAGCTGTGTGAGACAATCAGCCTTGGTGTGGTTATGATCACATAGCTCAAGCAGTTCCTACATGTCACCAACACATAGATGGGGCCTCAAAAAAAATGTAGGTTTCACAGTTCCTCCCCCTTGATGTTTCCTATCACTTTCTAAGATTATTTCCCTCAATGTTCAGATGACATAAAAAGCTTGGCACTGAAAAAACTTAGTAACTCCTCAGATTTACCCATGATTAGTAGGATTTGGGCTACTTCTATGATTTCAACTGCAACTGCAGCTCTCCCAAAACTTCAGGTCAGCAACTACAGTAACATAAATACACAGCCATATACACATAAATTGCAGTGAACCTGAAAGTGATATTATTTTGACTGTGTCTTGGTTTTCTGATATACTAGGTTATTTGTCCTTAAAGTACAACTTCCTTACCAGTTTATGTCTTTTTTTTTGCTTTTAATTTGAGATGTAATACACAGTCAGCAGTCATAAGAACATACACTAAACCAAAAGGACTAAGGGATACTATCCTGACAGTGGGACCAAATGACCCATTACCTCAAATCTCTCTTATCATATGACATCTGAATATGACTAACAACTGAATCCAGTCAAGCTTTATTTCAGTGAAGGAAGGACTTTGTATCTAGACACACAAACAACAACACCATTTTTCAGAAGAACTAAGTGCCAACACTAGCAGTTTTAGCAGCAGTGCAGCCAGTAACTGCAGGACTATCTGCACACTCTGGGAAGGAGGGAGGACTTAAGACAAGAGATGGCACTGATCCCATGCCCATAGCCTACCTGTTGTAACGCTTCTTGCTAACAAAACTCTATTGCCACCCAATCAGTAATAGCATACTTGCACTGCTGCAGGAGCTCTACTTGGTATCATCCAACCAATTGTCCTAGGGAAGGTTTTAGGTCTCTATCTACCAGCTAAGTCATTAGGAGAACAGGGAAAAAAATCATCCCCTACAAACCAAGATATCAAAACAAATGCTCATTTTGAAGGGCTTAGCTTCAGCAAGTACAAAATTTATGGCTATCAAAAGTAACAAATTACTCCTGTGATTACTCCTGTGTGAGAGGCTTGTAATCAAGACTTTAGACAGGGGGTTTCTTCTTGTGGAAATTAAAATTGTTTATGAAAATGTGAATATCTTCAAAGCAGTTTCTCTTTAACTATTGCCTCAACAGACAGCCCTCTAATTTAATTTTCTCCTCTTGTGGGGATTTTTTCTTTCTCTCTTCTCCAGTCATTATGGGCCTGTACTTCATCATTACCTATGAAATTTCCCCAGTCTACAGATTTTTAAATTTTATAGCTTTATGGAGAATGTTGCTCTAAAACTCCAGTTCCAATGCACTAGATAAACATGGGGAATATTTGCCCCCTGTATTAACTGAATCAAAGGGATAAAATTACCATTGTTTCAGCAGCATTTAGGTAGTAACATTACAGAACATACACTCTTGTTATACCAAACTTCATCTGGGCCTTCAAGGCTGCTCTAATTTTTAAAGAGCTAATATGATTGATGGATACTTCAGAAGAATAAAGATAAAGATTAACTTTTGAAAGCATCACTTCAAATAGCTTTTATTTGAATACTGATCCAATTTATTTAACTTTATTTTTCTTGTTTAGAAGATATGATGGTGAGAATGAAATATGTAGCTAGCAGAGCTCATGTTTAAAAATTAAACACTTTGGGAAAAAACTTAAAAATTAAACAGAAAAAAAATTAATTAAAATCGTGCTGTGCCTTTACAGGGATTTTTTTTCAAGAGTGAATAATAAAGCTCTACAATGAGCTAAGAATAATCTTCTAAGTTATAATTAATTGCTACATACTTGCTCCTATTTAAAGTATGTTCTGACAATTGGAGATACACTTATAAAATTGGACCGTAATTATTTATCTTCTGGGCAAATTGTGTTCTAATTTTTTAAAATGTAATTGCACACAGTTTAGACAGTTCTTTGATTAAGTGACAAATTTCAATATAATTTAGGGTACTATCTGACAAAGAAAATTAATCAGAAATATTATTCTTTATTTTTGCAACTATTTAACATTTAACTTAAGCCTATTTTACTTGATGACTATATTTATAGTCTTGTTTAATAGGTTACAAGGCTTAGATAAGAAATAACAATGAAGTATTTGTACTTAGTCGGCAGATCTGTAATACAGATTCTGTTACAAGGAAAAGCACTGCACAAAGTTTATTCTTCAAGGCTGCAGTCCCAAAGTTTATACTCCCACTCTCTATTACAAACTCCAGAAGCCATGTTGATGGCACCACTGGGCACACAAAGCAGGGGAGGATCCTCTGCCACAGCACACACCAAGTCTGATGAAAAAGGGCAGAACTTCCCCTTGAAAACTGAGGGACAGAGCTGTGATGGGCTTGGCATGCAGGTGGCTGTCACACACTGAATTCAGGGGATATTAGCCAAGGATGTGGCTACTCAGGGTGTCTGTGGCAAAGCTATGCTATGCACAGACGACAGTTCTCCTCAGGCCCAGTCCTGTGCTCCTGAGCTCCAGGTATCACATGGGTCTGGCTGAAGCAGGCAGAGAATACATCAATCTTCAAGCAGTGGTCACTGTCATTGCTCCTGCCCCTTTCTACAGCTGAATGCATGTAACTGAGTATGTGACTAGCACACTCAAGCTCTTCAACATTGATTTTAATGACTGAGTGTTGAGTTAAGCATTTCTTTGTGAGACTAATCTCTGAGTAGATATGTCTTGTTTTGTCCTTTCCGGCCAGTTTTTGCAACAAAAAATATGATTCTTTTTGTGCAATTGTTTTGCAATGTTGTGGAGAGGTCAGTCCTGAATGATAAATTGGAGATTCACAGAATGTTAGGTCAATCTATCTAACTTCTAAGGAATAGAAATTAAATACTGTTAATCCATAATAGGTACATATGTGGTCGTTTTATTGTGACCATACACAGAAGTTCAAAGGTGAGAATGCTACCTCAACCAGTTGCCCCACAAAGCCGAGTTTTGTCTTTCACAAGATGAAATCTCTCTTCTCAGATGGTCTTTCAGAACACTAACTCCTTGATTACCTTGTGTGTTTCACAGTATTTTCTTCCTCCTTAAACAGTTTTATTGACTTGAGTGCAAGATTCTGCTGAAATGTTTTAACAACCTATTAATTAGTTAAATCACTTCAGCAACATTGGCTGACATTACTTGGCAAAGCTCCAGTAACATTTCAAAATGCATGAATAGCTATGCTTAAATTTTTTCAGCAATTAAAACTTCTAGGGGTTGAGAACATAGGAGGAAACTATTTT
The DNA here is from genome assembly GCF_000691845.1 of Merops nubicus. Lineage (NCBI taxonomy): Eukaryota > Metazoa > Chordata > Aves > Coraciiformes > Meropidae > Merops > Merops nubicus. The sequence continues at coordinate 73,076 of NW_008620869.1, read as the reverse complement.
ATTGTTTTACATTTATCAGACATTCACGTGTGAAAAATATGAAAATAACTCTCATTTTTCCATCTCTGCTGATAATGATTCCCAGAAATAGCTGGTGGGCATCAAACTTGTGAAAAAAGCTACTGCCTTTTGCAAGAAACTAACACAAACAATTAACCTGTTGACCACATTCCCACAAAGACTTACGTAGGTGGTTATACTTAAGTACATTTATAAGTTTTTGCAAGACCATAGCACTAGTGTGCCTACATGAAACAAAGCAACAAAATTATGTATCTCAAGGCACTGAAGAGAAAAACAAGGGAGGAGGAAAAGGAAAGAAAAAATGCTTTGTTTGGAAAAGCATTTGATTTTCTATCACCTAAGCCAGACTTCACTGAAATTATCTAATTTAATGACTGGTAATTTGTTGTTATTTACTGCTCCCTCAGATCTATGGATAGTTTCATTTATAGACATGTTACAGTATCCTGTACACTCCTGCAGTGCAATATGTTTTTCTGGTGGCATTTCCATCGATTAGTTAAAGGTCTATCCAGGTAAGCACACTGCCAGTTTAAGCAGGTGGTTGGAGACTAATCCATTGCTCCTTGCAGGGGAAATAAAAATTCCACACAAACAAGTATGCAGATTTAGTACTCTCATATTAGGCTTGTTGGTTATCATGGTCTTTGTTCAAAGTATGTGATAGAAGTAATCTTACTTCATTACTTCCACCTTTCTTAAGATGTGATGAATTAACTAGTGTTCCTAACAGTCACAGCAATGTGAGAAGTAGCAAACAGAAGTCACTGGAAAAGCCCATATCCACATTATTACACTTAAAAAGATTAAATGAGGTAATTATACACTAGGATGCAATTATCCAAGATCTTCATTTCATTTTTTAGTAACCAAAAGTGGTTCATCTATAATGTAAAATGACACACAGATGTGTTATGACTTGAAATCCACAGACTGTACAGGAAAACCCATAGCATATTCTCTTTTCAGAGATGTCTGACCCCACCTGACCACCTAAAACTTCTCAGAACAACCTGGATGATTAGAGACCAGACCAGATTCAAAATATCTGCATTTGCATTCAGGAACATCTCACAGTTTCCACTGTTCATTTATGAAGACAGACAAATGCAAACTTCATTAACCCATGGGCTATGGAATGGATGTTGACTTCAGTCTAATTCAATTCAGCAGCCTTCACTCCACTGCAAACACCATCTATTCATCTGTGCACCTCTTATGTTAGAAAGCATAGACTGAACATACACTCAGCATTGGAAAAAGAGAAGTATTACAAAGAAGCTAAGTATTGAACGTTAGTTCTACTTATCAAACAGCACAGTTACCTTAGCTCTGTTGATCAAGGAATAGCTGACTGTTAACAACCATAAGGTCAACATAACAGGTGCAAGAAGGACAAGCGACTTTATATTTGCAGACATCAGAATGCAACCCTCACATTACACAAGTCTGATGTGGTAGAATATTGGATTTTCCCTTGGTTTTTTTTTTCCAATTTATGATATCTGCAAGGCAGTAGTCCAAGTAAACAAAACCGACCAGAGTGCTTGTGACAGAAAAATAGCAAAAACTGCATTAAACCTAAAATCACCCTGAAGTGATAAAAAGCCCAGATCAATCAAACACACTTACTCTAAGTTTTCTAGGGGTACTGGGGCAATTAATTAAGGTACTTTGTTTCCATTTAAAAGACAGAAACCAATAAATAGCAATGGTTACATTTCTAAAGAAGAAAAAAAAAAAAACATGAGCACACTGCAGTGGCTGTGATTAGCTAAGGGCCTTCCAACAGGTCCAGTAACATCTTAAAGAAGCATCACCGTGTAATTGCACCTGATGTGATACTATAATTTCCCACTGCTCACTGCTGCATATTACCAAAAGAATAGCAACATCACAGCTCTGCTAACAGAACCAGAATTCAAGCACACCTTTTCCTGCTGAAGGCACAATCACCTGTCTCAGTTGAAAGCAGCTCTAGCACGTATTGACATGTTCATGCTATCCTGCCTAACTTTGCTTCAGTCAGGAACAGATCCGCAGTTCCCTTTGCCAGCAAAAACGTACATGGCAACCTGTAGCTGATGGATGGTAACTGTAGCTGGAAGAAAATCACACCTGCACCCACAGAGAGGTTTGCAAAAACATGCTTGTGTCTGTGGGTAAGTTATGCTTTGAGCCATCACAGTGTGTATTCACGTTCCCCGTCTGGATATCTCCTGTCAGGAGCTTAGAGATAGCAGCTCTCCATGTATTCTTTCCCAAACCTCAAAAATACATGTTTTCTCACTCTGTCCAAGGCAGAAAATCTGAAAATGCTAATCCTCTTAGAAACATGTTTTTCTTTCAGAAAATATATGAAGGGAAATTTAAAGGGGTTAACAAGGTTGATTCTCGAGATGAGGAAGGCATTGTATGGTAATTTTGTTGATTTTTTAGGCTGAACCACAATGCTGTTGTATCTAAGGAGTGTGAATAATGTATTTTTTCACACATGAAAGAGCTTCACAGGGATGAGCTCAGTTAAATGAAGGTAGAAGCAAACATCTTAATTTTCAGCCAACAGTAGCCTCCTTGTACAGCATTCTGCTGTTTCCTGAATCCCAGTAAACATACATTCTCAAATGACAAACAAAATTTTAACATGCTGATGTATTTTCTACTAGGTTTGTAGTCTTGAGACTATCAGCATTGAAGTTTCAAGGATTCTTATTGCTCCAATACAGGAGTAGCATATACCCAACTTAACAGAGTGAAAATCACTCTGTTAATTTATTTTCATATCAATTATCATGTTAGAAGTCAATGAAGACCTTCAAGCAAAAGGTACTGGAGCCATCAGCCATTTAAAAAGAGCAAAATTACTTTTAATTCATTGATTATGACTGTAAGACACACCTTGAGGTCTAATCTCAGGTTTTCAGCTGAAAGAAATAATCACTGCCTGTTTAACATCTGCAGGGATTAAAATATGATGCCAGTTTGTAAAGCAGTAAAACCAGATGTCTTCTTACAGCCTCTTCTACATTTGATGTTATGGGTTTAGGTTGCTCCTTGTAGAGCCAAACTTCTTTTTTAGAGTTATGTTCCTTGTTTTAGCACCACATTCTGCCCTGCAAAAGTGGTAGTGAGCAGTAACACCTAAAGTCCTCTGCATACTAAGCAATCCTGGTATTTCAGGTACTCAAGCCTCCCTCCCTCAGATGAATGATCTCATCTTTAGGCTGGAGAGCTTTTGCTAATGAAGTAAACCTAGTGGCTGAGCTTCAACTAGAGGAGTAAAGTGCGTTGCAGAGTCTTCGTACTGTCCCAAACACGACAGTGACAGGTCATCAGTGTGGTCTTCTGCATGTTGCAGATGCAGGGCTGAAGTACTAAACTGAAATTCTGCCCCAATCTCAGTAGTAGTGTTTAAAGAGGGTTGAGGAGTAGCTTCTCTGCCAGCTGTGTTTGAAAAGGACCTTTCTGGCTTTAGTGACAGTTTTGAAAGGCAACTTCTGCAAGGAATCCTAATTCTCTGATTGCCATTTATATATTCATTTGACACAGGTACATTTCTACCTGTATGTTGGACCCTAAGTGGGCACGCTCTCCCTTTACAGTCTCATATTAAGAGGCTTTTCAATCAGCAGGGTGGCCAACACCAGCTTCATCTAGAGGTTTCCAAATCCCCCTGTAGGAAGTGTCTGATTCTGTTCTGTGAATCAGGATGGAAAATGAAGCACTGCAACACCTAAGTCACTTTAGAAATTCAAGCCTTCAAGCCTCTCAGCTGAATTCCACTTTCATGCATGGAAGCCACAGTTGCAGATCACATGTATGGTTTATTTTTCCACCAATTCCATAAGAAAAATTTGCAGTGCTACAGTTAGAAATCTAATGGCTTTTTTGAAACCGTGCTGGAAATACTAAGAAGATCTCTGGCTTTGTGCTATGAATGACCGTTATTTTACTTGGTGAACAGTGGCAAATTATTTGCACAGTAAAGAACATGTAATTACAAACAGTAACTGATTATTATGATTATTTCAATCCCCTACAGTGAAAAGTAGATGTTAATTAATTTCTGGACTACCAGACTAAATATAATTACTAAAAACCATACCAACTGCAGGCATATGGTGGTAAAATAGTTAGACGTTACTGTATTTGTTTAATAACCAACACTTTATCCATAATTAAATGCTACAAGTAAAACAGAAAATACGTTTCAAAAGAACTTCTAAAAAGATTAAAAACATAGCTTAAAAGTTATGAATTTTAGCATTTCTACATTATTATTAATCACACATTCTCTGGTATACGTATTCAAACTTCAACTGCAGTAACTGCCAGGGAATCAAAAAACTCCTTCATTATATACAGCCTGTGCATTTCTGTGTTATTTAGTACCATATATTAATTTAATACTATCCTAATTTTGTATTGATTACAACCTCAGGATGCAAGCCTAATTCCATAGTCTCATTTTGGGGTCTACTGCTTTGAAGAATTTGTGCTTCTTCCAGCATGCACTGATTATGAATTAGCTCTTTGTATGGAACATCTCACCTTCCAGAATAAGGTTTTTGGGAGGGGTTGGGTGGAAAGGTTGCATATTAGCCTTTGCTTTTACACTCCCAGTCAAACTCAAATTCTACCTGTATATAAAATACCTCTGAGCAACTGGAGATCTGTCTTCATGCTCTGGCTTTGCAAACTCACTAAGACTAGGCTTTCTGCAACACATCGGTCCATGTCTTTGTTCTGTTTGAGAAGAGGGAGGGACACCTACAAGAACTTTTAGAGCAGTTTTCAGCAGACACAAATTTACTCATTGCTGATTGAGGAGTGGAACAGGAAAGGATACATATAGTTTTCTACCTGTCAGCAGCTTTCCTCATCAGTTGTCAGAGAAGTCTGGAGAAAGGCAAGCAGCATGAGTTTCCTTTTCTATGTGAGGTAACAAGGTCTGAGGGATTCCTACAGATTCTAAGGTGGCTGTTTACAGCAAATTCACAAACAGCTGTTAAGGGTATCAAACTGAGCAAAACACTTGACTGATGAGAAAGAATATAAAATGGCACCTGTTGGACGTGCTCTCTGCATGTATCTTGTACTTATCTGCTTGCCCTTTACACTTGAGCTAGCTACTCTCTCTGAAGTGCTAAAAGAGGCAGAAGCATGACTCAGGCATCATGTTAATTAAAATCTGATTATAGATCACCATCATTTTCTTGGGGGAAAAGCAGGTAAAACAGCCCCTGCTTTACTTTCAAGTTTCAGTCTTAGTTGGTTTAAACTACGCAAAGGGGATATGGAGTATCTCTGACGAAGCAAGGATCTGAATATTCCAGAGGAAACACTGACAGACTCCTACAATGTTACTGTGAGACACAAGCTGATTTTATGTCTGTGGAATTGCTCTTACAAGTAGCCTTTGCAATGTCATTTCAATGTAAGTAGACAGGAGATGAGTCTGCTCATATGTTAGTTACATTCTGTATGAGAGACTGCTCTGAGGATAGCAACTGGTAAATTCTGGGGTGGGGAACTGAACAAATCCTATAATCTTAAGAAATAAATAAAAACACATCTCTGTCTTCTTTACGAGTTGTACCCCTATTTATCAGCTGACTGTCAATCTGTATTCTGTAATTACATTATTTGTTGCAGTTATTTTTCAAAACTGTGCTATTCTTTTGGAGAAATGCACTGCTTTAACTTGGTAGCTATTCTCCTCTCCCCCGCTGTGATGCTTTTATCATAATACTTGTCATATGCTGGCAACCACAATCTTTTGCTCCCAAGAATGGCCCCATAGAAAGGCTAAGATGAATCTTCGGATGGCTCCTTAAATTTATTCCTTTCTTCTATTGCCATTGTTAGTAAAGCATTAAGCTTTTTTTTTTTTCCCCTGATGCCTCCTTCTTCAATCCAGTTGGAAAGGATGAAGACACAGAGTAGGAGAAAGCTTTGCAGGGTGACAGCTTTTTAGCACTGAATAATCTACTGCTGTGCATGCTAATAGATGGTGCTAGGTTTGATTAACTAATTTTGCAAATGAGTATCTAAGTAAATTACTTTTGCAGATTGTTTCCAATTCTTTTTTCTTTAATCTCCTCTTTGAATAGTTTCATACTAATTGTTGCAGCTGACGATAAGAATTAATATAAAACCATGGGGTATTTATTTCATAGTAAATATATCTGATACCTTACACAAGAAAACCCTCACTCTCACACACATGTTATTTAAAGGTACATAGTTATAGTTTCAAGATAATTTTTTTTCAGAAGTTTCAAAATCCTATAGGAATGCAATTTCCATTTATCCTCATAGCTAGTCTTAAAAGATATTCAGGTACTTATGTAACTGAGTAGACCTGTAAAAGATTTTCAAAGATTACAAAGACAGACAGACATTGTAATTGAAAACAAACACCTAAGTGGCCCAAAATGTCTTTGAGCAATCAGATGTGCCTATATGTCTACAGAGATCTGATCCTTTTGTAGAGTTAATGCAAGACTGGATGTCAAAATCAAAGACCTTTCCTCTTCTGTTTTTCTTTGTTACTTAAAAGTAAAATATTTTCCCTTAAACCACAATATAATATGATGTACTTATACAAACCCTTTTACACCCACATTCCACATAAATCCATCATTCTTTCTCCAGAAGTCATGGTCTTAACCTATATTCTGTACTTACCCCATTGCCTATAGATCACTACTTACTTAAATATTTGTATTTTCAGTAATTTAATATTTCTTAGATGGTTGCCATTAAAAGATAAACTTCATACACCATCCCTGGCCCATGAACTTTTCCTTAGCTGAATAAACCTGTGTCTGGGCAGCCTACCTTACATATTTACGGTCAGACCAGTACAGTGCTGTGAATGCTCAACACATCAGCTATGATATGATCCCTTCTCTGAAACCTTGCACAAGCTTATCCTTGTGTTCCTGAATCACATTACTTTCAGTCTTCACCTTTAAGTAGTTCATAACATTGCCCTCAAATGCATTCTTTCACCTCTGTTCTTCTCAATCCTTCTGCCTCTAACCTCTCTCATACCTTCAATCACTCAGCACCTGCTGATTTCCTGCCCCAACAGAAGCTCTGTGTTTGTCTGCCAATGTAGTGCTCACTCACCTTTCTTCTTTTACACTCCCCCTCAAAACCCTCATCTTTTAGCATATAATTATCTGACAGCAATTTATCAGGAGTGGACAGAGAGTACATGGGTGTCCCCTCCACCCACTCATACAGGCAAAGTCAGATAATCCATTCTGAAACCCCACAGACATTATGAAACAAGAGCCAGGGACCTCTGCTTCCCCCCACAGCGCTCTGCAGAAGGGGGCACTGCGGACGGGGGCAGGCAGGAGAAGACCACCATGCCAGCTGCACTGCCTCTGAATAGGAGGCACAGGAAACACACATTCCAGTTCCACTCACCGGTTCCTATTGCTAGAAATCCAGTCTGAGATTAAGGTTGCAGCCTGCTGGTGACAGTGCTTGTTACCGAAGCTGCAGGCCAACATGATGACTTCCCGACGCAGCTCTCTGTCCAAATTAAAGAAAGCAATAAGGCTGCATTAACAGATGTGTTTGAACGTTTACAAAAAGCTATTTCTTATTACAGTGGCAGCAACTGATAGCTGGGCACTGTAGCAAAGCTATGTATCCAGCAATACAAATTTCAGTGTCAATTTAATGTCTACAGCTGCTGCTGTAAAGAAAGGCTGTGGACCGAAATCAGCCCCCATTTACACTTAGGCACTCTTCCTGCCCTCTCTGGTCACATGACTACAAGTTCTTAAATATCCAGTGCAGTCAAATATTAAATTAAGGCTTAGGAAATCATGTCCTCCAAATTCAGGCAAGAGGAATTCATCTCACAGCATCTTGCTGCTCTCTCTCTGACCCAGAAAGGAAAAGCAGAACAATGACAAAGCTAGGAAACAATGACTTGCTGAAGATGACACCAAATTTTATGAGAGTGCATTATTAAAACTATCTCCTGCAAACAAAGAATAGAAAAAGAAATAGAACAGTACTCATGTTGGTATGATGCTTGAACAAGCGATTTGTTTAAATTACTCGTTGGCCATCCCAGCTTGAGATACATTGATGCAACTTGTCTTAAAATATACTCCTGAGGGGGGAAACAAAAGTATAGTTAATGTTAACATTTATTTTATTTATTCGCAATTGAAATACTACTGACTTTTTTCTCTCTTTCTACCCTCAAATACTGTTCAACTTTCCAAAGATTTTGATTTGCCTTTCATAAAACAACTAGTCCACTATAATCTTCCTTTACTGCTACAGGTAGAAGTAATCTGTACATTAGATATTTGATTAGATGACTAGTACAAGACAATTTATTGTTATAAAACCTATCAATTAAAAAAGTTTCTTACATGCATTTGGAACTCACAATATATGGCTGGAAAGCCACAAGAGTGTTAACAGCTTAATTTCTATTCTATGGCCAACCTTGACTACACTGTGAATGTTCACTTTTAAAAGAATATTGTTTTAATATTCAGAGCCATGGCATTACATTACATAAGTACAGTAAACTGACTTCAGAATACAGAACAATGTGACCGCAAATAAGCCTGGTACACTTAATGATACCATGCTTTAAGTTTAGGTTTCTTGGTGTGCTTAAAGAACAAAATAAGCCCAAAATCTATTTCAGTTATTTTTGTGTTTTACACAGGAGACATAGTTCCATATTCTGACCAATTGTGAAGAAAACCACTGTTATTGTATTCAGTGTAATCTTTTGCCAGTGGAATTCACCAATTTGAAAATGAGAGCTGAGATATAAAGAACCAGACAGGAGAGCATTTATTTTATTATTGCGGATGCACAGGCATGTATATATGATGTCAACACAAAATGAGATTCATAGTTCAGCTTTCTGTAGGAGATGTGTTACCCTATGACTAAAAAGACTTTATTTCCTCTGCTATCACCTTGGCTTTCAAAGCTCTCATCAGCACTGATAAAACACAACCCAGCTGTAAATTTTACTGGTTTTATTTATTAAAATTGTGTTTTCTCTACACAGCCATGTTTAAAAAGTAAACAGCAATGGCAGACTCGTAAGAATTTTTCTGTGCATTTAACAGGATAAACACGCAAATTATTTCAACATTATTTTATATTATGGCTGTGGTTTGCAAGTAGGCCTACATGGTCAGTTCATAAAGAATTTCAGTGTTATTAATCTGTAGTAGATGTTCTACAGTAATAAATTTCCATGTCAGCAGCTAGCTATGTGTATGTGTGTATATAGATATACACACACATATGTATGTACTTCTACGTATACATACATCCAGTCACGATTAGCTTCCTGCTCTCTGAGCATGTGTTTCTGTGGGCACACACACACACACACACACACACACACAAGCAAATATATGCTTAAGAACAAAAAAGCACCCTTAAGAATTTCAGGCTTTAGAGAGTTCCTTCATATAACATTACAGTATGTTGGCCACTGAAAATATGTAGACTAAATAAAATTCACAGTGAATAAAAAACCTGAGGAGTTTCTAATTGCCACTGGCTGCAAGCTCCAATCACATCCTGTGTAATTTGTGCAACATGCTTCAGCATAGCTACAATCTTTTTTTCTTAATTTCAGGTAAAATGTTAAAATGTTTGTCATGTCTATCTTAATTATCTACTGGTAGCTGTTACTGCTGTCCCTTTGGACCCAATTATGAAAGGGCTTTTGATTCAATGACGATCTAATCCTTGTTAATTAAGGTAACTGCAATGAATTCACCATGGCTTTTTGGATTAAGTAATGACTACAAATCTTCACTTCAGTTGCATGCATCCTGTTCAGTTGCATTTGGTGTCCTTGCTGAGCTTGGGCATCAATCTAAATATTGCTGTGGGGCTCCTCAAAAGAGAAAATCTGGAAATATATTACTCTGGCTCTTTTAAGTGAAATACTTTATTTGTCATAATATTTTATAGAAAGGATAATTACCTTCCTTCTACTAATCATATATGCCTCAAACAACAGTTACCAGTGCTCAAATGCAAATGAGCCAAAGTTTAACAATTGCTATGTTTAAATAAAGAGTAATTAGGAAGAAAGCTAATATCCCTAGGTCATTTACAGTTGACTGGGGAATAGCTCAACTCTTGGCAATGGAAGGAAAGGGAGGAAGAAAGAGCAGAAGGAAGGGACAAGGGTGTAAGGAAGAGAAGGGAGAGAAGTGGAAGGGAGTGGAGGAAGGTTCTATCTCTTACATTGAAGATGTTGTAGTTTTCTGTGCGGTCCAGTAATTTATCCAGAGGATAAAGAGCACGGCTGGCAGCATGCCAAGGCAGAAAATCCTTCTCCTCTGAAAGGTATCTGATAATCTCCAAAGGAATATTCTGAGGCAAATAACCAGCTCTGCACAATAAAAGAACTTAGTATTAAATTGGTTTTGCAGAAGATACATGATGAGGGAAAATGACTTCTTTTTTCTCCAGATGAAATTAAAAGGCAGATAAACACAATAAACTCACCACACTATAATGACATAAAAGTCAACCTTACAAAAACCAGGAACTTACAGTCTCTCCCAACGCATATGCAAGCATATTTATCGGATGAAGGAAGGCATAAGTACATATGAAAGAAATCTAGACAAGTTATCATTACTTTATATGGATTCCTGTGGCTATAAAAGACATGAGCAATGAAGTAACTGACTTTAAGTAAAAACAAAAGGAAGATGTTGCTTTGCTGATCTGTAAGACAGGAAGCTGCCTGCATAAAATCAACAGCCCAAGGCATTTTGCTTTAGAGAACATTTCTACTGGCCACAGGCAACTAGTAAGAACTAGTGGTGAAGAAACATCTTTAGTTTCGCTTATCCTCCCCACGATTTCTCTCTCCTTTAGCACTGCCTTGTCTTCTATCCACCTTAAGCCACTTTGAATTGACTTATTTTATAAAACTGAAGTGGCATCCTGTGACATCACTTTAGTTAAGGATGTTCCAGCACTTTCCACATAAACTGTCTTTTCCAGATGTTTATAATTCAATCAGCTAAAATTTTGTACCACTCCTTTACAGTCATAAAAGACCTCTCCCTGAAAGGGAAGGAGTTTATGGGAGTTTCAGGAATGCTTTTTAAATTGATAGCTTTACAAGTAAAGTACAGTACAGTTGCTGCTTAAAACTGAGTAGAGGGAACATCACGCTTTAGGATTTGTTCTCATTTTCTTTTTCAGAACAGCATTTTTCTTAACTATCCAGACTGCAGAAACGAAGTATAGCCCTGTGGGTGTGAACTTGCCAGAAACAGACAGGTCTATTCTTCTCCTGATGCATGTGTTTAAATCCCAAAGGAGTTCTCTACCTGCCTAGAGAGGAGATAATTATTCTGTTTTCATTAAACACTTAAAGTCAGCAAGTTGGATTCCACAAGCTTCAATTTAATATAGGCTACATTATGATATATCTTCATAGACTATTTTTTTCTACTTGTTGGTTGCAAATGTTCACCTTAATTTCCATATCTGTCTGGGAAAGAGATGTATGCATATAGTAAACAAAATTACACAGATTATTATGGAAATGAACCAACACATACATGTTGATATAAATTTTTATCTCAGTTGTAACAGCATATAAAAACTAATTTGCTGAAATATTTGAAATAAATTAATCTTTTTTGGTACCGTCCATAACCAGTTTCCTTGCAAGGTGTACCACATCCAGCAAGCTACTGTTTTTCAGACTTTCTACTGGAAGAATTACACCCTGTTCCCTTCATGTTCTTGGGATAGAAGTGAGCTCACGCAACAGCTTTCAGAAGTATCTCTCCCATATCCTTATGATGACCCACTCTCCAGCCTGCTTTATGCCATCTTTGTCCGCATTTTGTCAGCAAGACTCCATTCTCAACCCCAGTTACAGCACATACTCACACAAGAAAAACAAGACCACCTGGAGAGCTCACCATGTCACTTGGGAACTGAACAGATTTGAAATGAGAATGGTGGAGGCCTTAGTGTGGGTGGTGGATCTGAACATAAAGACAGATACTCCATTTTATAGGTCCTTCTTACTTCTGAAGCAGCAAAATATCATTAAGATGAGTTCTAGGTCTTAACACTTTGTAAAGATGAGTAACTATAATTAATGAAACCGGAAGCAAGCTGAACTGACTGCAGTTAAAAATCCTGGAGGTAATGTTAGCAAAGAGGTAAACTAACTTGAAGCTGCATATATGTAATTAGTTCCTAATGGGATTTGTGATTATTATTACTGATAATTTGATTGACATGAGAAATTGTGGAGTAAGGAACAGGAGGAATAGCTCTAGGAAACATGCTGCTTAAGGAATAAACAGATGAATGTTTATTATAGCTGCACTAATGGACATTTAGGATCATGCTTCCAAAATTAAATCTCTCTATGCTAAGTGCAAAAGGGAAATCATCACTGCAAAACAAACCAATTATTTCTTTTTAAGCTTAACTTCTCTGCAAAGACACATAAGTGAACTCAGAGAAATTTGTCTTATTCCTGAGCTCTCAGCCTTCCTAATCACTTTCCAAATCATGATTCTTAGCTGATGATACTCATCCTGTTCACAACAGAAACTGTTACTCTCATCACTCACTGCTTCCAACTTCCAAACTTATCAGCCCACTCAATTCTGCCTGCCTCTCCCCATCTCTCACTTTTCCTATTGTTTCCCTAAAGGTATATTCCTTCTCACAAAAACAGACTATGGAAAAGTCTGAGTTTTTCCTGTTTAAGACTAAACTTCCTTCTCTTTCTCAGTATGATCCTTGAACAGGTTCTTCACAGTATCATCAAAGTCAACCCCCCACACCAACAGAATCAGACCTGATAGCAGGGATGGGGATGAGAGGAGATCCTTGTGGTTGACATTATTACATAATTTATATATTAAAAATTACGTATTATTATATAAATGACAACAAATTCATCACTCCAGATCATGCTTTTGAGAGAAGGTGGTTATGGCTGCTATACGTTGAACTCTCTGTCAGTTCATGCTGGGCATATGTGCTTCAAGTACTGTTGTTAGACTGGACCTCTGACGGAACTTGAGCAGAGACGTATCTAAAACTCTCCTACAGTGGCAGTTAAGATAGGAGCACTTCCCTAGAGGAAACAAAAGTGCTTTGCCCTGTATTCTACACTATTTTATTGTCTGGACATCTACAGAATACCATGATAGCCCTATTCTTCTACCCTCAGCCACTATGCTATGTTTATGAACCTCTCATTCCAAATACATTGCACTCCCAGACTATTTGCCATTAAATAGTTTCTGTCAAGAGGCAGTAAGCAGTTAGTTCATTAATTGTTTTACCTTTCTGTGTAAAATGTGGTATACAACATACATGTTATAAAATATTAAATGTATACTACAGCTTAAAAAGCTTGAGGAATATTTTCATTCACAAGAAAAAAGGAAAGAGTTCGTTAAGGATAAGGCCAAATACTATGGCTGCTAATTTTTGGCATTCATATTGAGAAAATAGGATATAAGGAGAAGCCTTCACCTTGAACCATAAAAGAGATAAACCACGACCCATAAAATGGATAAAATGTCCTCAAATCCACATCACAGATCTACTACCAGTGTGAATTTTCCTGATAACCATGATAACCAGGTCAGCAGAAGACAGAAACTAGCCAAAGAAGCATGACTGTGGGGCGAATTATGCTCTAGTATCCTGCATCTTCAAAAAAGCACAGCAGCTGGTTTCTTAAACTTTTTATTTTAGCTCATGGGTACTCTTTTACATTACACTAAAGGCTTGTCCAGCACTAAGACTGATTCCAAGACACTTCTTTCACAGGGGATACTACATCCAGAAAGATGTACTGGCTCACTCGAACTGTGGCAAACTCATTCACCAGCCAAGGGGTGCTGGCATACTTCTAGGATTCTCCTTCACTACCCTGGAAGAACTAAGTTCAAAGATGGTTGCACAGCATCCGGTCATCAAAAGCAAAATTTTTGCATACAGCAAAATAGGAAAGAATGGTCAAGACTCACTAGTGTCACAAGACTTGTGACAAACAGACACTATCAGCTGGCTGACAACTGCTAATTGAAATAGTGTGTCATTTACAGAGCAGGACAGTAATAATTAAGATGAAGAAGGAAGACAGAACAGAGAATGATTCTGTTCAGAGTATCTCTCTGAACTCTGATGGAAGACCTATCGAAATGTTCAACGGAAATGTTTAACAATTATCATTATAATAATAATAGAAGTAACAGTAGCCACCTTCCCATCAAAGGGAAAAACGTAAACTAATTTCCCTGTCATATAATTGTCTAGAAATATTTACTCAAAGACTACAGAATATAACCTAAATGAAGTACATACCCCAGACATGCAGCTTGATTTATCACTCTCTTCCAACAATGTCATTGGAAGGTCAGTGATAGAAATCCTCATTTTTCTTGTGTCTTTTTAGCCATCAATCATACTGCTATCCTTAAAGACCAGTATAAGCACTATCAGATAATGCCTGCCAAAGTCCTGAGAGCCAGGGCTATGAGACAATGTTCTTTTCCAGCTTAGCCATCTTGGAGGAAAACTGAAATATTGTCTGTCACTCAGGGAATAACTGATTATGGGCTATACTGAAACCAGGTAACAAAGATAAACACCACAGAAATACTGTGATGTCCACTCTTATGTCTGGTCTGAAACAGTTACATTGTTCCTCCAGGTATGTCTCCAGTAGCCACCTGAGAATGTTAGCAAGCACTTATCTACAACCAAAAATATTCCGTATAGGAATCTGGGATAGTTTTGGCAAGTATCCTAACAGGTAAAATAGTCAAATCAAACAGTGTTAATTCTGTGAATAGTGGCTGAATGCATACTGATGTTCATGTTAAGTGTTCCTCAAGTGCAGGTTCCCCTACCCAAAGCAGATTCATACCAATACCATTTCTGACAGAAATGTGTCTAGTTTTGCTTCTAAAGGCTTCTAGCCATGGATATCCTAGAAGCACAAAAATTTCAGTATTTCTCTTCTCAGTGGCATGATAAGAAGAATATTATATTATATATAAGACTTATATTAAGACTCCAGTCTTTTGGTCTGTAAACATTCACAGAAGAGTACCAACATATCCAAAATGAACTGTTATTTATGTAGCTTCCACATAAACTACAGAAAGCAGGGGTCCCTCTTTACAGCATTCTAGATTAGAGGGTTTTGATTGACATCACTAGTCACACAGAAAGGAGTCCAGATTTAAAACTTTAAGAGCCTCTACAAGCTATTGTTAAGCCAGCGTTCTCCATACTGAGTCACAAAAAATGTGACTACAAAAGGAAAATTTAACCAAAAAGATCACATTTGAGATGCTTTGTTGTTTTATCACTTTATATAATAGCCTTTACTCACTAGCTTATCAGCATGCCAATCATTCTGTAGCCACTGTTACACATGAGAACTTTAGTATGTGTCAGAAACATGGTACCACATGAGATATGTCTTATCACCTGCATACCTAATTTCACAGTTGCCTGCTGAAGTGGAGAACAGGAGTGCAGACTTGCAAAGAGATCTGTTTTAGTTATTAGACAAATTACCTCTAGACAAACATCCTGGTCCAGCGGGTTTTTAATGCTTAAAGAGATTGCTGACGAACTGTGGTAGAAAGGTGATAACCCCATTTTTACAAGGGCAGAGGTGGAAAAAGATCTTTCAAAAGTTATATATATATATTAAGTGGTTTATGACATTACATAATATTGTAAGCAACCCTTAGCAAGGTACGATCCTGCTTACACTGAAGAAATTTCCAGGGTGGCCATTGCTACAAAGAAGGAATGAACAGAAAAAGAAAGCATTGAACACAGTAACGAAATATGCCTCACAAAGAATTCCCACTAAAAATCTCATAGCAATCAAAAATAATCTTTAAATTACATGATCTTTTAATGAGTCAGATAAAAGTAGGAGATCTAGATTATATTATGAAACATCAGTGTGTATTCAGCTGCATTCTGACCTTGATTTGTTCTTTACACTGCGCTGTTGAACTTATGGACAGATCCCAGCACATTCATTTTCCCCTTAGGGACAAAGTACCAAATGGTAGTGTAATTGCCAAGGGAAAATTATTACTCTCTTCTGAATTATTTCTATCATAAATCCAGCACCAGTCAAACAGACTCTGTCACAAAAGCGACAGGGCTGCCGTACAGTGATGACAGTCCCACACACAAGTGCACCATAAATCCCTTAGTCCCACCACCCAACAAAGTCATTATAAGTCATGGGTTTAAATCAAAATTAGAAAATCCAAGCTGGCAGCAAACTGGTCTGCACTGTTGAAACAATGGAAATGAGGTGATTTACTTGCTGCTGGTTAAAAACTCACCCTGCATCATCTGTTTCTTATGAAATACATAAAACATGACTAGCTTTCTGTCTGCATAATTTTGAAGGGGGAAAATGCAGCTCTTCAGAACATAGATGTGCAACTCAGATTAACTTCAGTTCTGTTTCTGTGCATGTGCAATATCTGAATAATTTGACTATACTCATTAACCCATAAAGGGGGCAGTAAGTTAGGATTCTTATTCATTGATTCGTCCTTTTAGGCAAGGGTGTGTCATTTTAGGCATCTTTGTAGGAAAGTGTGTGGATTAGAAGAACTCACAGAGAAACTCAGTGCCAATGAACATTTAAATTTTACTGTATTTGGCTTTTTCTAACCCTCTTAATTTCTTCTGGGCCTACCAAGGACTGGTGCCCCTACTGATGTACTCGGGATATTCTTTCCCACAGTGCTTTAACAGGAGTTCTTCAGCAGCTAAGTAAAAGCAGGTATGTTGAATCCTGACACGTTAAAAAAATGCTTTGAGCAAGGCAACTCATGCAACTGGGAAAATAACTCTTATAGTCACAGACTTCACCTTTAACTCCTGCAAAACTGGGAAGTCAGAGATGAAAAATTTATGATGACCATGTGCAAAAAGGGAAGCTGGAAAAAGGATGTTTTCTCATATAAAACTAATGGGCAATCTGTAAAAAAGTCGCTGTGATCCCCAGTACCAAAGAATAATCTACCTTATTGTTCACTTCCAGGGTTGGGTTGACTTAGGACCAGATAAGGACTATGCTTTTCTATGACGTCCAAAGTGACTTAATGGAGGCATTATGATTTGTACCAGCTATGGAATTCCATGTAAACAGGACAGGAATAAATACAACAGCAGCATTTAGCTTACAAGCTCATTTTAAGTACTAAATATAATCAACATTCAATCTCTCCACCATCAAAGGACTCAGGGATTATGACAAGTTTAAGTGAAGCCTGCTTATTATTATGTTTTCTTACATGCAAAATATTTGAGGACTCTTCAAATGACATTTAACTCCACAGAAGAGCATTTGAAGCATCCGACAAAGAATAGTTCAAATTCAGTGTAATTATCACAGTATCATGTGGCTTAAATTATCTTGCACAGTTTTTGACTTGCCATGCAAGTAAAGGCTCACATTAATTTGAATTAATCACCTTTGTTGAAAAAAAAAAAAAAATTTAAAAGTCTGTTTTCGTAAAAATTTAACAAAAATTCCTTCCATCTGGAGTTCAGTATCTCTCCTTTCCTCTACTTTCCTATACAAAAAAAAAGATTAATTAAAAAAGAGTACTGCAAGATGAAAAGGAATAACCTCACTGGTAAAAATTAAGACTATCCAGTGAGTTAGGTATGTCACCTTTCTCATCATCACAAAACCCTAATTTTTGAGAAGCATGTTATTCACACACTTAAATTAACTGAAGAAATGTCAATGTATTTGAGGGCCTAATAGATATCCATTTCAGACTATTCAATTATTAAAAATGTTATTTGTTTTCTTTCTTGATGATTTTGTTGGTAAGGGTAGAAAGCAACAGCCCTTCCACTC